>NC_074666.1:96197358-96382610 GCF_029448725.1 Salvelinus fontinalis | reverse complement strand
GAATTACGGAATCACCTGAAAGATTCACAAATACCAAGGATTATTATACAGCAAATTCTCTGGAAAACAACAGAAACCTGAAAACACCACCCAACCTGGAACTGAGTGAGTAATGTTTAGTCTGAAACTATATTCTATTTCCAAAAGCCAAGAAGAAAAATACATGACATTACTTCATAAGCATTGAATGAAACATAATTGCCAAGCTTGATACAGCTTCAACTAGCACTGACGTGTCAAGTGAGAGGTGTCAAAGACCATTAGCCCAACAATGGCAGGAGAGTCGAATAGTCTACCCCAACCAAATGGAGAGGCCTTAGAAGCTCCCTCCTGCTGTTCAGAGGTAATTAAAATACAGTACCCGGTGAGTGTAAAGAATGATAAGGCAAGAAAAGAGCACAAAATGAAGCTCCTTATGGAAAATCAAGAGACACTTTTTGCTGACTATTACAAAAATGGGAACATCAGCAACCTTATCTTCCACACAAACCATCCCCTGGCATGGCACAGTGCTATATTAGCACACTACCCCTCTGTTAAGAGAGGGGGGGTTAACGAGGGGTGGAAACTCAGGATTCTTGACAACGAGGACGAGGAGTCAGCTAACATAAATCTTTATAAGTCTGGAACAGTATTGGTACAGGGCAACCCCAAACAATTTCAGCTGGACTTTCACCTAATCAAAGAATTAGCCCAGCTGGAGAAGCTCTCCCTTGATAAAGATACCCCCACCCCAAGCGGGTCAGACCAGACCTCTTCATCATCATCATCATATAACCCCACAGACGAGCAACCCTCAGCAGACAGTCAACCTCCCAGCACAGAGTACTTCTCCCTCATTGAAATGAAGGATAAATTCACCCAGCTGGAGGTAAGGCAGGTGGAGCTGGAACAGCAGGTGATTACACTCCAGTCAGCACAGACCCAGACAACAGTCCAGCACAACAACACCCCTTTAACCAGACCCGGAGTGCTGGAGGTGGAGAGAGACATATCTGCACTCTGGACAGTGGTGGGACAACTTCAACAGGAGAAAGAGCAGAAGCAGGAGCAGGAGCAGAACAGAGCACAAGAAGAGAGGATCAGACTGCTGGAGGAGAGGGAGAGGGGGATGGAGGAGAGGATCAGACTGCTGGAGGAGAGGTGGAGGGGGATGGCATGTGACAGAGAACAACCCACTAGGGAGGTGGCCATCCCCACAGAGAAGCCAGCAGAACAGCCCACCTCAGCACCCGACAAAAGTCTCAACACCGGGCCTCCCGGGTGGGGCAGTGGTCTAGGGCACTGCATCGCAGTGCTAACTGCGCCACCAGAGTCTCTGGGTTCGCGCCCAGGCTCTGTCGCAGCCGGCCGCGACCGGGAGGTCCGTGGGGCGACGCACAATTGGGCTAGCGTCGTCCGGGGTAGGGAGGGTTTGGCCGGTAGGGATATCCTTGTCTCATCGCGCTCCAGCGACTCCTGTGGCGGGCCGGGCGCAGTGCGCGCTAACCAAGGGGGCCAGGTGCACGGTGTTTCCTCCGACACATTGGTGTGGCTGGCTTCCGGGTTGGAGGCGCGCTGTGTTAAAGAAGCAGTGCGGCTTGGTTGGGTTGTGCTTCGGAGGACGCATGGCTTTCAACCTTCGTCTCTCCCGAGCCTGTACGGGAGTTGTAGCGATGAGACAAGATAGTAATTACTAGCGATTGGATACCACGAAAATTGGGGAGAAAAGGGGAGAAAATTTAAAAAAATAAAAAAATAAAAAAAGATAAAAAATAAAAAATAAATAAATAAATAAAAGTCTCAACACCACAGCAGAACAGTCCACACCAGACCCTGACCATAGAGTCGACATCACAGCAGAACAGACAAAAGAAAAACCCCAAGCCCAGCAGCTCTCACCCCCTCTGAGCACCCCCCCTGTCAGCCACCCTGATAACCCCCCCACACCCACTGAGGACAAACACAAGACACAGATTGTCCTCCTTATGGACTCAAATGGGAAATATATAGAAGAATTTTTTTTTTTCCCCAAACACAGTGTGTCTAAACTCTGGTGTCCAAACACCCAGTGCGCCCTAGACCTTCTGTCTGAGGACAAACTAGGCTCACCTAGCCACATAATAATACACACAGGCACAAACGACCTGAGAGCACAGCAGGAAAGGGTGGCCACAGCACTGAAGGGAGTGATTGAAAAAGCTTCTTCTACTTTCCCCAACGCACAAGTGGTTATCTCCACCCTGCTACCACGAAAAGACTTCCACCCTGCTACAATACAGCGGGTAAACGCAAGCATTTCCCGTGACTGTGCCTCAAAACCAAATGTCTTTCTGGCCCATCACTCCACCCTGGACTTGAACAGCCTCTATGACCAGGTCCACCTCTACAAGGCAGCAGTGCCCACCTTTGCCCGGACTCTAAAGGACATCGCTCTCAAACGCAGCCCCAACACTTCACACAGGAGCAACAGATCAATAGACACCCCACCCAGACCAGCGAGACACCCTCCAAGACCTTCAGGACCCCCCCCTGGACCTACACATAGAGGACCCACGCCAAGAGGACTTACATCCAGACCACAGCACCCCCAGACACACCCCCACCCCAACCAATCAACACCCCCCCACATCAACCATGCCCACACCCAATTTAGGCCCCCTCAGATCAGACCTATGCCACTCCTGCCCACCCCATGCACCCCACCCCCGCAAAGAGGGCATCAACATGGAAGTCACACATACGCCCAGGTAGTGAGCGGGCAAACAGGCCCAACCCCCACTCTTACACTCGCCCAAGCCAACGGCATGTACCAGATGCTCAGCAGGCTCTGCTCACACTTACTGGCCTGAGGCCAAACCACGACCAACAACATTGGACACTTTATGGAACAAAAAGCCTTCACTATATCATCCTGGAATATCCAAGGCCTGAGGTCATCTGCCTTTGGCCTAAAGAGCAGGAACCCGGACTTCACCAAAGAAATCGGTAATGCAGACATTGTCATCCTGCAAGAAACCTGGTACAGAGGAGACGGACCCACTGGTTGCCCTCTAGGTTACAGAGAGCTGGTAGTCCCATTCACCAAACTACCAGGTGTGAAACAGGGAAGGGACTCAGGGGGAATGCTAATTTGGTATAGAGCAGACCTAACTCACTCCATTAAATTAATCAAAACAGGAACATTTTACATTTGGCTAGAAATTCAAAAGGAAATTATCTTAACAGAGAAAAATGTCCTCCTGTGTGCTACCTATATCCCCCCACTAGAATCCCCATACTTTAATGAAGACAGCTTCTCCATCCTGAAGGAGGAAATCAATCATTTCCAGGCCCAGGGACATGTTTTAGTCTGTGGCGACCTAAATGCCAGAACTGGACAAGAACCTGACACCCTCAGCACACAGGGGGACAAACACCTGCCTGCAGGTGACAGCATTCCCTCCCCCATATGCCCCCCTAGACACAACTATGACAACATAACCAACAAAAACGGGTCACAACTCCTGCAGCTCTGTCGCACGCTGGGTATGTACATAGTCAATGGTAGGCTTCGAGGGGACTCCTATGGTAGGTTCACCTATAGCTCATCTCTTGGCAGTAGCACTGTAGACTACATTATCACTGACCTCAACCCAGAGTCTCTCAGAGCGTTCACAGTCAGCCCACTGACACCCCTATCAGACCACAGCAAAATCACAGTCTACTTGAACAGAGCAATACTCAATCATGAGGCATCAAAGCCAAAGGAACTGAGTAACATTAAGAAATGCTATAGATGGAAGGAATGCAGTTTGGAAACCTACCAAAAAACAATTAGACAACAGCAAATTCAATCCCTTTTAGACAACTTCCTGGGTAAAACGTTCCACTGCAATAGTGAAGGTGTAAACTTGGCAGTAGAACATCTTAACAGTATATTTGACCTCTCAGCTTCCCTATCAAATCTAAAAATCTCAAATAGAAAACCGAAGAAAATGAACAACAATGACAAATGGTTTGATGAAGAATGCAAAAATCTAAGAAATAAATTGAGAAACCTGTCCAACCAAAAACATAGAGACCCGGAAAACCTGAGTCTACGCCTTCACTATGGTGAATCACTAAAACAATACAGGAATACACTACGGAAAAAGAAGGAACAGCACGTCAGAAATCAGCTCAATGTAATTGAAGAATCCATAGACTCTAACCACTTCTGGGAAAATTGGAAAACACTAAACAAACAACAACACGAAGAATTATCTATCCAAAATGGAGATGTATGGGTAAACCACTTCTCCAATCTTTTTGGCTCTATAACAAAGAATAAAGAGCAAAAACATATACATGATCAAATACAAATCCTAGAATCGACTATTAAAGACTTCCAGAACCCACTGGATTCTCCAATTACCTTGAACGAGTTACAGGACAAAATAAAAACCCTCCAACCCAAAAAGGCCTGTGGTGTTGATGGTATCCTTAATGAACTGATCAAATATACAGACAACAAATTCCAATTGGCTATACTAAAACTCTTTAACATCGTCCTTAGCTCTGGCATCTTCCCCAATATTTGGAACCAAGGACTGATCACCCCAATCCACAAAAGTGGAGACAAATTTGACCCCAATAACTACCGTGGAATATGCGTCAACAGTAACCTTGGGAAAATACTCTGCATTATCATTAACAGCAGACTCGTACATTTCCTCAATGAAAACAATGTACTGAGCAAATGTCAAATTGGCTTTTTACCAAATTACCGTACAACAGACCATGTATTCACCCTACACACCCTAATTGACAACCAAACAAACCAAGACAAAGGCAAAGTCTTCTCATGCTTTGTTGATTTCAAAAAAGCCTTCGACTCAATTTGGCATGAGGGTCTGCTATACAAATTGATGGAAAGTGGTGTTGGGGGTAAAACATACGACATTATAAAATCCATGTACACAAACAACAAGTGTGCGGTTAAAATTGGCAAAAAACACACACATTTCTTCACACAGGGTCGTGGGGTGAGACAGGGATGCAGCTTAAGCCCCACCCTCTTCAACATATATATCAACGAATTGGCGCGGGCACTAGAACAGTCTGCAGCACCCGGTCTCACCCTACTAGACTCTGAAGTCAAATGTCTACTGTTTGCTGATGATCTGGTGCTTCTGTCACCAACCAAGGAGGGCCTACAGCAGCACCTAGATCTTCTGCACAGATTCTGTCAGACCTGGGCCCTGACAGTAAATCTCAGTAAGACCAAAATAATGGTGTTCCAAAAAAGGTCCAGTCGCCAGGACCACAAATTCCATCTAGACACCATTGCCCTAGAGCACACAAAAAACTATACATACCTCGGCCTAAACATCAGCGCCACAGGTAACTTCCACAAAGCTGTGAACGATCTGAGAGACAAGGCAAGAAGGGCATTCTATGCCATCAAAAGGAACATAAATTTCAACATACCAATTAGGATCTGGCTAAAAATACTTGAATCAGTCATAGAGCCCATTGCCCTTTATGGTTGTGAGGTCTGGGGTCCGCTCACCAACCAAGATTTCACAAAATGGGACAAACACCAAATTGAGACTCTGCATGCAGAATTCTGCAAAAATATCCTCCGTGTACAACGTAGAACACCAAATAATGCATGCAGAGCAGAATTAGGCCGATACCCACTAATTATCAAAATCCAGAAAAGAGCCGTTAAATTCTACAACCACCTAAAAGGAAGCGATTCCCAAACCTTCCATAACAAAGCCATCACCTACAGAGAGATGAACCTGGAGAAGAGTCCCCTAAGCAAGCTGGTCCTAGGGCTCTGTTCACAAACACAAACACACCCCACAGAGCCCCAGGACAACAGCACAATTAGACCCAACCAAATCATGAGAAAACAAAAAGATAATTACTTGACACATTGGAAAGAATTAACAAAAAAACAGAGCAAACTAGAATGCTATTTGGCCCTAAACAGAGAGTACACAGTGGCAGAATACCTGACCACTGTGACTGACCCAAACTTAAGGAAAGCTTTGACTATGTACAGACTCAGTGAGCATAGCCTTGCTATTGAGAAAGGCCGCCGTAGGCAGACATGGCTCTCAAGAGAAGACAGGCTATGTGCACACTGCCCACAAAATGAGGTGGAAACTGAGCTGCACTTCCTAACCTCCTGCCCAATGATTGACCATATTAGAGAGACATATTTCCCTCAGATTACACAGATCCACAAAGAATTTGAAAACAAATCCAATTTTGATAAACTCCCATATCTACTGGGAGAAATTCCACAGTGTGCCATCACAGCAGCAAGATTTGTGACCTGTTGCCACAAGAAAAGGGCAACCAGTGAAGAACAAACACCATTGTAAATACAACCCATATTTATGCTTATTTATTTTAACTTGTGTGCTTTAACCATTTGTACATTGTTACAACACTGTATATATATAATATAACATTTGTAATGTCTTTATTGTTTTGAAACTTCTGTATGTGTAATGTTTACTGTTAATTTGTATTGTTTATTTCACTTTTGTATAATATCTACCTCACTTGCTTTGGCAATGTTAACACATGTTTCCCATGCCAATAAAGCCCCTTGAATTGAATTGAATTGAATGCATATCTCTGTCTGTATGGAGATAGATGGTTAGATGAATGCATATCTCTCTGTATGTATGGAGATAGATGGTTAGATGAATGCATATCTCTCTGTCTGCATGGAGATAGATGGTTAGATGAATGCATATCTCTCTGTCTGTATAGAGATAGATGGTTAGATGAATGTATATCTCTCTGTCTGTATGGAGATAGATGGTTAGATGAATGTATATCTCTCTGTATGTATGGAGATAGATGGTTAGATGAATGTATATCTCTCTGTCTGTATGGAGATAGATGGTTAGATGAATGCATATCTCTCTGTCTGTATGGAGATAGATGGTTAGATGAATGCATATCTCTCTGTCTGCATGGAGATAGATGGTTAGATGAATGCATATCTCTCTGTCTGTATGGAGATAGATGGTTAGATGAATGGATATCTCTCTGTCTGTATGGAGATAGATGGTTAGATGAATGCATATCTCTCTGTCTGTATGGAGATAGATGGTTAGATGAATGCATATCTCTCTGTATGGAGATAGATGGTTAGATGAATGTATATCTCTCTGTCTGTGTGGAGATAGATGGTTAGATGAATGCATATCTCTCTGTATGGAGATAGATGGTTAGATGAATGTATATCTCTCTGTCTGTATGGAGATAGATGGTTAGATGAATGCATATCTCTCTGTCTGTATGGAGATAGATGGTTAGATGAATGCATATCTCTCTGTATGGAGATAGATGGTTAGATGAATGCATATCTCTCTGTATGGAGATAGATGGTTAGATGAATGCATATCTCTCTGTATGGAGTTAGATGGTTAGATGAATGCATATCTGTCTGTATGGAGTTAGATGGTTAGATGAATGCATATCTCTCTGTCTGTATGGAGATAGATGGTTAGATGAATGCATATCTCTCTGTCTGTATGGAGATAGATGGTTAGATGAATGCATATCTCTCTGTCTGTATGGAGATAGATGGTTAGATGAATGCATATCTCTCTGTCTGTATGGAGATAGATGGCTGGATGAATGCATATCTCTCTGTCTGTATGGAGAAAGATGGGTAGATGAATGCATATCTCTCTGTCTGTATGGAGATAGATGGTTAGATGAATGTATATCTCTCTGTCTGTATGGAGATAGATGGTTAGATGAATGCATATCTCTCTGTCTGTATGGAGATAGATGGTTAGATGAATGCATATCTCTCTGTCTGTATGGAGATAGATGGTTAGATGAATGTATATCTCTCTGTCTGTATGGAGATAGATGGTTAGATGAATGTATATCTCTCTGTCTGTATGGAGATAGATGGTTAGATGAATGCATATCTCTCTGTCTGTATGGAGATAGATGGTTAGATGAATGCATATCTCTCTGTCTGTATGGAGATAGATGGTTAGATGAATGCATATCTCTCTGTCTGTATGGAGATAGATGGTTAGATGAATGTATATCTCTCTGTCTGTATGGAGATAGATGGTTAGATGAATGCATATCTCTCTGTCTGCATGGAGATAGATGGTTAGATGAATGTATATCTCTCTGTCTGTATGGAGATAGATGGCTGGATGAATGCATATCTCTCTGTCTGTATGGAGTTAGATGGTTAGATGAATGCATATCTCTCTGTATGTATGGAGATAGATGGTTAGATGAATGCATATCTCTCTGTCTGTATGGAGATAGATGGTTAGATGAATGCATATCTCTCTGTCTGTATGGAGATAGATGGTTAGATGAATGTATATCTCTCTGTCTGTATGGAGATAGATGGTTAGATGAATGTATATCTCTCTGTCTGTATGGAGATAGATGGCTGGATGAATGCATATCTCTCTGTCTGTATGGAGATAGATGGTTAGATGAATGTATATCTCTCTGTATGGAGATAGATGGTTAGATGAATGCATATCTCTCTGTCTGTATGGAGATAGATGGTTAGATGAATGCATATCTCTCTGTCTGTATGGAGATAGATGGTTAGATGAATGCATATCTCTCTGTCTGTATGGAGATAGATGGTTAGATGAATGCATATCTCTCTGTCTGTATGGAGATAGATGGTTAGATGAATGCATATCTCTCTGTCTGTATGGAGATAGATGGTTAGATGAATGCATATCTCTCTGTCTGTATGGAGATAGATGGTTAGATGAATGCATATCTCTCTGTCTGTATGGAGATAGATGGTTAGATGAATGCATATCTCTCTGTCTGTTCTTCCCTGAAACTTCGATCTTCTTTATCCACCTTTCTTTTGCTACTTTTTGAGAGCGACATGTTCTCTTGCTATCTGTCACATCTTCTCCTGCTACGCCCTCTTGTGTTCATCCAGTGTCTTCTTGACCTGCAGCCACTCCCCCAGTACACACTCTCTCTCTCTCTCTCCCTCTATGTGTGATTGTGTGGATGGAGACAGGTGTGCTGGAGTCAGAGCAGATCCCCACCAGCTGCAACCCGTTCCATAATCAAGACCTCTACAAATACTCAGTCCTGCCACTTCCACTCTGCCAGATCGTAATTTCTGCTCAGACAGTTTACGCTTCTAGCTATTTTTGATTATTCAAGATCCTGTTACCCTGCTATTCCTGTTTCCCTGCCTGACGCTGTTTATCCTCTCACTGCAGTTTTGCCGCTCTGACTCCAGTCCCAGTCTCCTGTTCCACATCTCACCACCCTGCTACCCTGTTCTGGATTCAGCTCACCATCATTCCCTTGGATTTCCCTCCGGACCTGTTTACTCTGTCTCAACCCAGCTCACTCCAACCTCAGCCTCCACATCTGGTTTCCTACAACCCACCCGAGCTTCCTCTGGCCTGCACTCCATCTCTCCTTGTTTGGCAATACATATTTTGGTTTATTCATCCAGTTTCCTGGTCTGAGTCTGCTCTTGGGTTCCCCAGTGCCGCTCCACATAACACTATCAAGCTAATTGTTCTGAACGAATGTTGACGTTAAAAAAAGTAGTGTGGACAATCAACGCACAGAGAAATAAACAAAGAATTATAATTTAATAGAGATTTTGCTGATTTTATTAACTTAATCAGATCTAAATTATTTTATTGTCACTGAATGTATTATGTACTAATCAAATGTGTTAAACTGTTGTTAAATTTGTAGTGTAGACCTATTCATTAATTCAGCCTATTCATTGTGCTAATATGATATGCTAATTATGTTCTGGCCCGCCGACTTTTACTCAGAAATAAATTGTCCCGAAGCCAAACCTAGTTGACGAACCCTGTTTTATAGTATACCATGGCCTTTACTGGCCAACTGCTGTTATGTTTGATATACTATGGTGTTGAGTCACTAGACTTTGACCAGATATTATTGCATCCAAAGATCAACTGTACCTAGAACACAGATACAGAGACACTTGTCATCAGGAAGGTGCTCTCTCAGCACAACGGAAAATATCTCAATGACTTGACATGTTCTGGTTGTGAATTCAGGCTACAAGGTGAGAATCTTCCCAGGGATTATTGTAAAGTGTGTAGAGACATTAAATGTATGGTGTTATTTTAGTAAAGTGAATGAATGTAAAGCACTCGGATCTAACAGTCCATTTCAACAGGAACAGGTACGTGACAGTTCAATCATACAAAATGGCGCTAACTGGGCGTAGGCAAGTCAAATTCAAAAACATGTTGTTCATATATCCTATTATACGATTCGTATATCATGGTTATTTTACAATTTGTCAAAATGTTAATGTATCATATTTGTAAATCATCTTTCAGAATATCAGAACATTTGTTGTTTTCTAAATTACAATGAGCTCCTGCTTCCTGTGTAATTTGGTATGAAACCACTGAACAGACTTTTCTTAACATTGTTATTATGAACTGAATTCAGTAACAGCAGAATAATATCAGACCTGTTGAACAAAGCAACACACTAGAATGAGAGGAATTATTAAAAGAGAAAGTGAGACATTATTATTATTTATAATATTACTCTTATTATATTGGTATTATTATTATTAGTTATCTATTAATTAAATCACCTGACTGTTTGGATGTATCTGTTAGTAAATGTTTTATTTCTAAGAGATAATGAATCAAATAGAACAATTGACCTTCAAGAATTAATTGTCACTGTGTTAACCACAACCAACATGTTGGATCTCTGTTTAGGGGTCAGTGCTCTAAAATGAGTCTCTCTGGGGAGAGAGAGGAGGGGGGCCCTGCCTCTAAAATGAGTCTCTCTGGAGAGAGAGAGGAGGGGGGTCCTGCCTCTAAAATGAGTCTCACTGGGGAGAGAGAGGAGGGGGGCCCTGCCTCTAAAATGAGTCTCACTGGGGAGAGAGAGGAGGAAGGCCCTGCCTCTAAAATGAGTCTCACTGGGGAGAGAAAGGAGGGGGGCCCTGCCTCTAAAATGAGTCTCTCTGGGGAGAGAGAGGAGGGGGGCCCTGCCTCTAAAATGAGTCTCACTGGGGAGAGAGAGGAGGGGGGCCCTGCCTCTAAAATGAGTCTCACTGGGGAGAGAGAGGAGGAAGGCCCTGCCTCTAAAATGAGTCTCTCTGGGGAGAGAGAGGAGGGGGGCCCTGCCTCTAAAATGAGTCTCACTGGGGAGAGAGAGGAGGAAGGCCCTGCCTCTAAAATGAGTCTCACTGGGGAGAGAGAGGAGGGGGGCCCTGCCTCTAAAATGAGTCTATCTGGGGAGAGAGAGGAGGGGGGCCCTGCCTCTAAAAGGAGTGTCTCTGGGGAACATGGCACCAAATCTAAGAGGTGAGATGACAATTTTTTAAAGATTTAATGAAGAGTTTCTATCCAAAACACTATATCCACCATCTTTTCACATTTGTGTTTTTTCATCAGAAATGAAGGCTTAAGGCTGTGTAAAATATTACTGTTCTAAGATTTTAAATGTATAGATGTGAGCATTTTACTGAGAACATCACAGCTTGATGAAACAAATGTTGTTGCATTCTCTAGATTCTCCCATGTCATTTTCGCTATAGAGCCCCACTCATAATACCCATAACACCTAGCGGTCAAACAGGGAAATGGTTCCAATAGTTTTATAGAGCCCCACAGTGGAGGTGTCATAATACCCATAACACCTAGCGGCCAAACAGGGAAATGGTTCCAATAGTTTTATAGAGCCCCACAGTGGAGGTGTCATAATACCCATAACACCTAGCGGTCAAACAGGGAAATGGTTCCTATAGTTTTTACAATAAAAAACATGAGCTGGCGCATACCCATATTTTATTTATGTGGAGGTGCTGACTAACGGCTAATAAACTATAAGCTATAAAACATAAAGAGAGTCCCACACTCCATATATAAACTCCATATATAAACTCCATATATAAACTCCCAGTAATTTATTAAATAAATAAATAACCAACGTTTCGGCATCACTGTGTCTTCTTCAGGGTGATGTCATAAATACTTGAACCAGGTTATGTAGACAAACAGTGCAATTAGTGCAACCAATGACAATAGTGAGGGGTGTGTCATAATTATTAAGTTAATTAGAATGAATTAATGAAACTGTTAACAAAACAATAGTTTATGTCATATTGAATATATTAGGCTATTGCTATCATATGGAAACATAACTGAATATTGTACATAACATTAGTGTCACGTTCCTGACCTGTTTTCTGTTGTTTTTGTATGTGTTAGTCGGTCAGGGCGTGAGTTTGGGTGGGCAGTCTATGTTTTGTGTTTCTATGTTGGTTTAATGGGTACCTGATATGGTTCTCAATTAGAGGCAGGTGGTTTTCATCTCCTCTGATTGAGAATCATATTAAGGTAGGTGGGGTCACATTGTTGGTTGTGGGTGGTTGTCTCCTGTGTCTGTGTATGTTGCGCCACACGGGACTGTTTCGGTTCATTCGTTCGTTTTGTGTAGTATGTTTTTCCTGTTCGTGCGTTCTTCGTTGCATGTAAGTTCTTACGTTCAGGTCAGTCTACATCGTTTATTTGTTTTGTTAATTATCAAGTGTTTTCGTGTTACGTCATTTTCATTTGAATAAATATTATGTCATATAACCACGCTGCGTTTTGGTCGAATCCCTGCTCCTCCTCTTCGGATGAAGAGGAAGAGGAAAGCCGTTACAATTAGCATCAACATACATTATTATTTAATTTAATTCCACATATTTAATTGTTTCCTATTTAATGTAATGTTTTGGTTCAACCTTAATGCATAATAAACATCACCAACAGGGGAACATATTGGATCTGATAAGACGTAGAAAAGAATATGTACATTAAAAGAGAGAATTGTTCATAAGAAGGTCCTGAGATCAACGTCAATATTCAGACCACTAGGGGTCAATGTTTTTAGACAGGATATCCTGTCTCCCTTTGTAGTAGTAGTATCTCCATGTTACCTCCTCTCCTTGGTGGAGCAACATGCTAAAAGCTACACTTATAGACCACCAGTGGGTGTTCCTTGAAGAGGTGTGTGATTTATTTTCTGATTGTAGAATATGAAAGTGCTTTTTCAGGATTGCTTTCATTTTCTCCTAATACTTGGTAAACTTGTTGCAAAATACGTAGTTTTTTTTAGTAATTGCTCTCTTGGTTTTTGAGATATTTTCATCATTGCAGCATCAAGAGTTTTGTCCTTGTAGCCTCTCATTTTGAATTTATCTGTCATTTTGTTTATCATTGCTGTTCAAAATCCAATAGTTTTCCACCATATATTTATCCCATAGGGAATTGTAGAAACACATAACATAAGGGATGTGTTTCGTGTAGGGTGGGGTGGTGCGGTGGTCCTTGTGGGAAAATGATGTCATCAAAGTCTGTCTCTGGATATATGGTGCTTTCAACACAACTGGGATGTTCTAATTATGACGTCATTGATCTTCAGGTCGGAGCTCTAGAAAGAGGCCGAGTTCCGGTCTTGGAATTTCAAGTTGGATGACCGTCCAAACCGTATTTTCTCAGTCGGAACTCGTTTTTTTTCAGAGTTTCCAGTTGTCCTGAACTCACTGAAGTCTGAGATTTCCCAGTTTCCAGGTGTTTTGAATGCAGCAGAAGTCACAGCATGGCCAATGTATTCAGCCTTTTCTGTCTCATGGTGTTGCATGTGAATGTTTATCCTTTTAAGCTTGGAAAAGAGACCCTTAAATACAGAATTGGACCACACACCCTCTCCACTGAATAGCAGGCTAGTGATGCTTTGCAATGCTTGCAGTTAGCCACTGATTCCTTCCAAACCACTCATTGCTAGCTAAGATTTTGAACGTATGATGTTGATATGATCAGTCCAATCAAAGCTACTGTAGATATAACTTGATGTTCATTTTATCTGTGGCCAATGACCTTGAGCCATTTGGATGGACACTTCTAATGTAACTCTATGGCAGCACCCAATGGGCTTGAATTTTACAGCTCTCCCTGTAGAGTTAGTGGTGACATAGTGTCTCAATGAGTGACAGAACACTGAGCCAATCAAGGCGCAATTACAGAACATGACCAACCCCTACGCTCAGTATTTACAATTACAGAACATGACCAACCCCTACGCTCAGTATTTACAACTACAGAACATTACCAACCCCTACGCTCAGTATTTCCCGCTGGCTGCCCAACCACCACAGAAAGCACTGAGCTAGGCTGAAACACCTGCATTTTGGAGCTGCCTTAACCTAACTGGTTAGGACAGCTCATGATGCAATTATCCAGACACCTGCTGGTACCTCTTAACTGGTTAGGACAGCTCATGAGGTTATTATCCAGACACCTGCTGGTACCTCTTAACTGGTTAGGACAGCTCATGAGGTTATTATCCAGACACCTGCTGGTACCTCTTAACTGGTTAGGACAGCTCATGAGGTTATTATCCAGACACCTGCTGGTACCTCTTAACTGGTTAGGACAGCTCATGAGGTTATTATCCAGATACCTGCTGGTACCTCTTAACTGGTTAGGACAGCTCATGAGGTTATTATCCAGATACCTGCTGGTACCTCTTAACTGGTTAGGACAGCTCATGAGGTTATTATACCTGCTGGTACCTCTTAACTGGTTAGGACAGCTCATGGGGTTATTATCCAGATACCTGCTGGTACCTCTTAACTGGTTAGGACAGCTCATGAGGTTATTATACCTGCTGGTACCTCTTAACTGGTTAGGACAGCTCATGAGGTTATTATCCAGATACCTGATGGTACCTCTTAACTGGTTAGGACAGCTGATGAGGTTATTATCCAGATACCGGATGGTACCTCTTAACTGGTTAGGACAGCTGATGAGGTTATTATCCAGATACCGGATGGTACCTCTTAACTGGTTAGGACAGCTGATGAGGTTATTATCCAGATACATCCTGGTACCTCTTAACTGGTTAGGACAGCTCATGAGGTCATTATCCAGATACATCCTGGTACCTCTTAACTGGTTAGGACAGCTTATGAGGCTATTATACCTGCTGGTACCTCTTAACTGGTTAGGACAGCTGATGAGGTTATTATACGTGCTGGTACCTCTTAACTGGTTAGGACAGCTGATGAGGCTATTATACCTGCTGGTACCTCTTAACTGGTTAGGACAGCTGATGAGGTTATTATACGTGCTGGTACCTCTTAACTGGTTTGGACAGCTCATGAGGTTATTATCCAGATACCTGCTGGTACCTCTTACAACTCATGAGGTCCTAAATATCTGCTAACTAGATGGAACACAATATTACACAATACCACTTTAAAGACTGGGTTTAGTTTATTGTGTGGCATTGCTCAGAGTTGGCTGAGGTGATCTTGGGGAACAACAACAAAGTTCGTTACAGTGTTGAGACACCGAAGTTTATTGTTCAATTTTCTTTTTGCTTTACGGTCAGGGACAGTATGAGTGTAGCCAGATCCTTTTCACTCGCTATCCTTGTTTCATTTTGTGGTTCAACAGATTCGTTATCATCCACGAAACAAGGGACAGACGAATGACCTGCTAGCTAGACAAGCTACTCGGTACAGCTAGGTAAGTTAGCTAGCTAATCTACCAGCAGCATCCTAGTTATCCTACCTAGTCGGTACTTCTAGGTAAGCTAGCTAGCTACTCTACCAGCAGCATCCTAGTTATCCTAGCTACCACTACATCATCACTGGCTGCCTGCATTTCTTGTGGACCGATGGAGCTCCCCGGTTGTTTCTTCCAGCTGTTAAATCCGTGGAGGTCTTCTCCCTCTCTCGTTGACGGATGCTGGCTACCTCTGTCCGGTTCTCCTAGTAATTACTCAGAATTGCAAAATATAACATTTTCTAGTTAATTTTACCACAATAAAATAACAATTTATAGCATACCAAACAATAAAACGGACATAAACTAAAAACACCATTAATTTAGTTAATTCATTTAGTTAACCCTAGTCATAGACTGTTCTCTCTGCTACCGTAGGCAAGCGGTACCGGAGCGCCAAGTCTAGGTCCAAGAGGCTTCTAAACAGCTTCTACCGGCAAGCTATAAGACTCCTGAACATCTAGTCAAATGGCTACCCAGACCATTTGCATTCCACCCCTCCCCCCTCCCCCACCCCTTTACACCGCTGCCACTCTCTGTTGTCATCTATGCATAGTCACTTTAATAACCCTACATGTACATACTGATTCAACCGGTGCCCCCACACATTGACTCTGTACCGGTACCCCCTGCATATAGTCTCACTATTGTTATTTCACTGCTGCTCTTAATTATTTGTTACTTTTATCTCTTAGTCTTATTCTGTATATTCTGAAACTGCATTGTTGGTTAGAGGGGTAGGGGTTAGGAGCTCTAAGCATTTCACTGATCTACACCTTTTTGTTTTCAGCACATGTGACTAATAAACATGTATTTGATTTAATTATATCAAATAAAACAGATCTATTTATTTAGATGGGTGACATTATCTGCCAAAGTAACAGCCCTGTAGACAAAGAAGAGCTCTCCAGAAGGTACCAAAACATTTTCTCAACAGGTACCAGGACATTTTCTCAAAAGTTTCACACAGGTTTCTCATCTTTCAAAGCAGAATAACTTTCCCATTGTTCCTCAACTGTAGTGTGTGTTTTCTACCTCTGAGTCTCTACTTTTATCCAACATAAAAAAAAAAAATTCAGATATTGCTACATAAGACCGAATTGAGACAGTTGGTCACATTTGACCGTGTAAAACCAAGCAGTACTACTGATTTCTCTGAGAGTGAGGCAGATATATATTATTACTGTGTAAAACCTAGCAGTACTACTGATTTCTCTGAGAGTGAGGCAGATATATATTATTACTGTGTAAAACCTAGCAGTACTACTGATTTCTCTGAGAGTGAGGCAGATATATATTATTACTGTGTAAAACCTAGCAGTACTACTGATTTCTCTGAGAGTGAGGCAGATATATATTATTACTGTGTAAAACCTAGCAGTACTACTGATTTCTCTGAGAGTGAGGCAGATATATATTATTACTGTATAAAACCTAGCAGTACTACTGATTTCTCTGAGAGTGAGGCAGATATATATTATTACTGTGTAAAACCTAGCAGTACTACTGATTTCTCTGAGAATGAGGCAGATATATATTATTACTGTATAAAACCTAGCAGTACTACTGATTTCTCTGAGAGTGAGGCAGATATATATTATTACTGTGTAAAACCTAGCAGTACTACTGATTTCTCTGAGAGTGAGGTAGATATATATTATTACTGTATAAAACCTAGCAGTACTACTGATTTCTCTGAGAGTGAGACAGATATATATTATTACTGTGTAAAACCTAGCAGTACGACTGATTACTCTACTGTGTAAAACCTAGCAGTACTACTGATTACTCTACTGTGTAAAACCTAGCAGTACTACTGATTACTCTACTGTATAAAACCTAGCAGTACGACTGATTACTCTACTGTGTAAAACCTAGCAGTACGACTGATTACTCTACTGTGTAAAACCTAGCAGTACTACTGATTACTCTACTGTATAAAACCTAGCAGTACGACTGATTACTCTACTGTGTAAAACCTAGCAGTACGACTGATTACTCTACTGTGTAAAACCTAGCAGTACGACTGATTACTCTACTGTGTAAAACCTAGCAGTACGACTGATTACTCTACTGTGTAAAACCTAGCAGTACGACTGATTACTCTACTGTGTAAAACCTAGCAGTACGACTGATTACTCTACTGTGTAAAACCTAGCAGTACGACTGATTACTCTACTGTGTAAAACCTAGCAGTACGACTGATTACTCTACTGTGTAAAACCTAGCAGTACGACTGATTACTCTACTGTGTAAAACCTAGCAGTACGACTGATTACTCTACTGTGTAAAACCTAGCAGTACGACTGATTACTCTACTGTGTAAAACCTAGCAGTACGACTGATTACTCTACTGTGTAAAACCTAGCAGTACGACTGATTACTCTACTGTGTAAAACCTAGCAGTACGACTGATTACTCTACTGTGTAAAACCTAGCAGTACGACTGATTACTCTACTGTGTAAAACCTAGCAGTACGACTGATTACTCTACTGTGTAAAACCTAGCAGTACGACTGATTACTCTACTGTGTAAAACCTAGCAGTACGACTGATTACTCTACTGTGTAAAACCTAGCAGTACGACTGATTACTCTACTGTGTAAAACCTAGCAGTACGACTGATTACTCTACTGTGTAAAACCTAGCAGTACGACTGATTACTCTACTGTGTAAAACCTAGCAGTACGACTGATTACTCTACTGTGTAAAACCTAGCAGTACGACTGATTACTCTACTGTGTAAAACCTAGCAGTACGACTGATTACTCTACTGTGTAAAACCTAGCAGTACGACTGATTACTCTACTGTGTAAAACCTAGCAGTACGACTGATTACTCTACTGTGTAAAACCTAGCAGTACGACTGATTACTCTACTGTGTAAAACCTAGCAGTACGACTGATTACTCTACTGTGTAAAACCTAGCAGTACGACTGATTACTCTACTGTGTAAAACCTAGCAGTACGACTGATTACTCTACTGTGTAAAACCTAGCAGTACGACTGATTACTCTACTGTGTAAAACCTAGCAGTACGACTGATTACTCTACTGTGTAAAACCTAGCAGTACGACTGATTACTCTACTGTGTAAAACCTAGCAGTACGACTGATTACTCTACTGTGTAAAACCTAGCAGTACGACTGATTACTCTACTGTGTAAAACCTAGCAGTACGACTGATTACTCTACTGTGTAAAACCTAGCAGTACGACTGATTACTCTACTGTGTAAAACCTAGCAGTACGACTGATTACTCTACTGTGTAAAACCTAGCAGTACGACTGATTACTCTACTGTGTAAAACCTAGCAGTACGACTGATTACTCTACTGTGTAAAACCTAGCAGTACGACTGATTACTCTACTGTGTAAAACCTAGCAGTACGACTGATTACTCTACTGTGTAAAACCTAGCAGTACGACTGATTACTCTACTGTGTAAAACCTAGCAGTACGACTGATTACTCTACTGTGTAAAACCTAGCAGTACGACTGATTACTCTACTGTGTAAAACCTAGCAGTACGACTGATTACTCTACTGTGTAAAACCTAGCAGTACGACTGATTACTCTACTGTGTAAAACCTAGCAGTACTACTGATTTCTCTGAGAGTGAGGCAGATATATATTATTACTGTGTAAAACCTAGCAGTACGACTGATTACTCTGAGAGTGAGGCAGATATATATTATTACTGTGTAAAACCTAGCAGTACTACTGATTTCTCTGAGAGTGAGGCAGATATATATTATTACTGTGTAAAACCTAGCAGTACTACTGATTTCTCTGAGAGTGAGGCAGATATATATTATTACTGTGTAATCCTAGCAGTACTACTGATTTCTCTGAGAGTGAGGCAGATATATATTATTACTGTGTAAAACCTAGCAGTACGACTGATTACTCTGAGAGTGAGGCAGATATATATTATTACTGTATAAAACCTAGCAGTACTACTGATTTCTCTGAGAGTGAGACAGATATATATTATTACTGTATAAAACCTAGCAGTACGACTGATTACTCTGAGAGTGAGACAGATATATATTATTACTGTATAAAACCTAGCAGTACTACTGATTTCTCTGAGAGTGAGGCAGATATATATTATTACTGTGTAAAACCTAGCAGTACTACTGATTACTCTGAGAGTGAGGCAGATATATATTATTACTGTATAAAACCTAGCAGTACTACTGATTTCTCTGAGAGTGAGGCAGATATATATTATTACTGTATAAAACCTAGCAGTACTACTGATTTCTCTGAGAGTGAGGCAGATATATATTATTACTGTATAAAACCTAGCAGTACTACTGATTTCTCTGAGAGTGAGACAGATATATATTATTACTGTATAAAACCTAGCAGTACGACTGATTACTCTGAGAGTGAGACAGATATATATTATTACTGTATAAAACCTAGCAGTACGACTGATTACTCTGAGAGTGAGACAGATATATATTATTACTGTGTAAAACCTAGCAGTACGACTGATTACTCTGAGAGTGAGGCAGATATATATTATTACTGTGTAAAACCTATCAGTACTACTGATTTCTCTGAGAGTGAGGCAGATATATATTATTACTGTGTAAAACCTAGCAGTACTACTGATTTCTCTGAGAGTGAGGCAGATATATATTATTACTGTGTAATCCTAGCAGTACTACTGATTTCTCTGAGAGTGAGGCAGATATATATTATTACTGTGTAAAACCTAGCAGTACGACTGATTACTCTGAGAGTGAGGCAGATATATATTATTACTGTATAAAACCTAGCAGTACTACTGATTTCTCTGAGAGTGAGACAGATATATATTATTACTGTATAAAACCTAGCAGTACGACTGATTACTCTGAGAGTGAGACAGATATATATTATTACTGTATAAAACCTAGCAGTACTACTGATTTCTCTGAGAGTGAGGCAGATATATATTATTACTGTGTAAAACCTAGCAGTACTACTGATTACTCTGAGAGTGAGGCAGATATATATTATTACTGTATAAAACCTAGCAGTACTACTGATTTCTCTGAGAGTGAGGCAGATATATATTATTACTGTATAAAACCTAGCAGTACTACTGATTTCTCTGAGAGTGAGGCAGATATATATTATTACTGTATAAAACCTAGCAGTACTACTGATTTCTCTGAGAGTGAGACAGATATATATTATTACTGTATAAAACCTAGCAGTACGACTGATTACTCTGAGAGTGAGACAGATATATATTATTACTGTATAAAACCTAGCAGTACGACTGATTACTCTGAGAGTGAGACAGATATATATTATTACTGTGTAAAACCTAGCAGTACTACTGATTTCTCTGAGAGTGAGGCAGATATATATTATTACTGTATAAAACCTAGCAGTACGACTGATTACTCTGAGAGTGAGGCAGATATATATTATTACTGTGTAAAACCTATCAGTACTACTGATTTCTCTGAGAGTGAGGCAGATATATATTATTACTGTGTAAAACCTAGCAGTACTACTGATTTCTCTGAGAGTGAGTCAGATATATATTATTACTGTGTAAAACCTAGCAGTACTACTGATTTCTCTGAGAGTGAGACAGATATATATTATTACTGTGTAAAACCTAGCAGTACGACTGATTACTCTGAGAGTGAGACAGATATATATTATTACTGTGTAAAACCTAGCAGTACGACTGATTACTCTGAGAGTGAGGCAGATATATATTATTACTGTGTAAAACCTAGCAGTACTACTGATTACTCTGAGAGTGAGGCAGATATATATTATTACTGTGTAAAACCTAGCAGTACTACTGATTTCTCTGAGAGTGAGACAGATATATATTATTACTGTGTAAAACCTAGCAGTACGACTGATTACTCTGAGAGTGAGACAGATATATATTATTACTGTGTAAAACCTAGCAGTACGACTGATTACTCTGAGAGTGAGACAGATATATATTATTACTGTGTAAAACCTAGCAGTACGACTGATTACTCTGAGAGTGAGACAGATATATATTATTACTGTGTAAAACCTAGCATTACTACTGATTTCTCTGAGAGTGAGACAGATATATATTATTACTGTATAAAACCTAGCAGTACTATTGATTTCTCTGAGAGTGAGACAGATATATATTATTACTGTGTAAAACCTAGCAGTACTACTGATTTCTCTGAGAGTGAGGCAGATATATATTATTACTGTATAAAACCTAGCAGTACTACTGATTTCTCTGAGAGTGAGACAGATATATATTATTACTGTGTAAAACCTAGCATTACTACTGATTTCTCTGAGAGTGAGACAGATATATATTATTACTGTGTAAAACCTAGCAGTACGACTGATTACTCTGAGAGTGAGACAGATATATATTATTACTGTGTAAAACCTAGCATTACTACTGATTTCTCTGAGAGTGAGACAGATATATATTATTACTGTATAAAACCTAGCAGTACTATTGATTTCTCTGAGAGTGAGACAGATATATATTATTACTGTGTAAAACCTAGCAGTACTACTGATTTCTCTGAGAGTGAGACAGATATATATTATTACTGTGTAAAACCTAGCAGTACGACTGATTACTCTGAGAGTGAGACAGATATATATTATTACTGTGTAAAACCTAGCATTACTACTGATTTCTCTGAGAGTGAGACAGATATATATTATTACTGTGTAAAACCTAGCAGTACTACTGATTTCTCTGAGAGTGAGGCAGATATATATTATTACTGTGTAAAACCTAGCAGGACTACTGATATCTCTGAGAGTAAGGAAGATATTATTACTGTGTAAAACCTAGCAGTACTACTGATTTCTCTGAGAGTGAGGCAGATATATATTATTACTGTGTAAAACCTAGCAGTACTACTGATTTCTCTGAGAGTAAGGAAGATATATATTATTACTGTGTAAAACCTAGTAGTACTACTGATTTCTCTGAGAGTAAGGAAGATATATATTATTACTGTGTAAAACCTAGCAGTACTACTGATTTCTCTGAGAGTGAGGCAGATATATATTATTACTGTGTAAAACCTAGCAGTACGACTGATTACTCTGAGAGTGAGGCAGATATATATTATTACTGTGTAAAACCTAGCAGTACTACTGATTTCTCTGAGAGTGAGGCAGATATATATTATTACTGTGTAAAACCTAGCAGTACTACTGATTTCTCTGAGAGTGAGGCAGATATATATTATTACTGTGTAATCCTAGCAGTACTACTGATTTCTCTGAGAGTGAGGCAGATATATATTATTACTGTGTAAAACCTAGCAGTACGACTGATTACTCTGAGAGTGAGGCAGATATATATTATTACTGTATAAAACCTAGCAGTACTACTGATTTCTCTGAGAGTGAGACAGATATATATTATTACTGTATAAAACCTAGCAGTACGACTGATTACTCTGAGAGTGAGACAGATATATATTATTACTGTATAAAACCTAGCAGTACTACTGATTTCTCTGAGAGTGAGGCAGATATATATTATTACTGTGTAAAACCTAGCAGTACTACTGATTACTCTGAGAGTGAGGCAGATATATATTATTACTGTATAAAACCTAGCAGTACTACTGATTTCTCTGAGAGTGAGGCAGATATATATTATTACTGTATAAAACCTAGCAGTACTACTGATTTCTCTGAGAGTGAGGCAGATATATATTATTACTGTATAAAACCTAGCAGTACTACTGATTTCTCTGAGAGTGAGACAGATATATATTATTACTGTATAAAACCTAGCAGTACGACTGATTACTCTGAGAGTGAGACAGATATATATTATTACTGTATAAAACCTAGCAGTACGACTGATTACTCTGAGAGTGAGACAGATATATATTATTACTGTGTAAAACCTAGCAGTACGACTGATTACTCTGAGAGTGAGGCAGATATATATTATTACTGTGTAAAACCTATCAGTACTACTGATTTCTCTGAGAGTGAGGCAGATATATATTATTACTGTGTAAAACCTAGCAGTACTACTGATTTCTCTGAGAGTGAGGCAGATATATATTATTACTGTGTAATCCTAGCAGTACTACTGATTTCTCTGAGAGTGAGGCAGATATATATTATTACTGTGTAAAACCTAGCAGTACGACTGATTACTCTGAGAGTGAGGCAGATATATATTATTACTGTATAAAACCTAGCAGTACTACTGATTTCTCTGAGAGTGAGACAGATATATATTATTACTGTATAAAACCTAGCAGTACGACTGATTACTCTGAGAGTGAGACAGATATATATTATTACTGTATAAAACCTAGCAGTACTACTGATTTCTCTGAGAGTGAGGCAGATATATATTATTACTGTGTAAAACCTAGCAGTACTACTGATTACTCTGAGAGTGAGGCAGATATATATTATTACTGTATAAAACCTAGCAGTACTACTGATTTCTCTGAGAGTGAGGCAGATATATATTATTACTGTATAAAACCTAGCAGTACTACTGATTTCTCTGAGAGTGAGGCAGATATATATTATTACTGTATAAAACCTAGCAGTACTACTGATTTCTCTGAGAGTGAGACAGATATATATTATTACTGTATAAAACCTAGCAGTACGACTGATTACTCTGAGAGTGAGACAGATATATATTATTACTGTATAAAACCTAGCAGTACGACTGATTACTCTGAGAGTGAGACAGATATATATTATTACTGTGTAAAACCTAGCAGTACTACTGATTTCTCTGAGAGTGAGGCAGATATATATTATTACTGTATAAAACCTAGCAGTACGACTGATTACTCTGAGAGTGAGGCAGATATATATTATTACTGTGTAAAACCTATCAGTACTACTGATTTCTCTGAGAGTGAGGCAGATATATATTATTACTGTGTAAAACCTAGCAGTACTACTGATTTCTCTGAGAGTGAGTCAGATATATATTATTACTGTGTAAAACCTAGCAGTACTACTGATTTCTCTGAGAGTGAGACAGATATATATTATTACTGTGTAAAACCTAGCAGTACGACTGATTACTCTGAGAGTGAGACAGATATATATTATTACTGTGTAAAACCTAGCAGTACGACTGATTACTCTGAGAGTGAGGCAGATATATATTATTACTGTGTAAAACCTAGCAGTACTACTGATTACTCTGAGAGTGAGGCAGATATATATTATTACTGTGTAAAACCTAGCAGTACTACTGATTTCTCTGAGAGTGAGACAGATATATATTATTACTGTGTAAAACCTAGCAGTACGACTGATTACTCTGAGAGTGAGACAGATATATATTATTACTGTGTAAAACCTAGCAGTACGACTGATTACTCTGAGAGTGAGACAGATATATATTATTACTGTGTAAAACCTAGCAGTACGACTGATTACTCTGAGAGTGAGACAGATATATATTATTACTGTGTAAAACCTAGCATTACTACTGATTTCTCTGAGAGTGAGACAGATATATATTATTACTGTATAAAACCTAGCAGTACTATTGATTTCTCTGAGAGTGAGACAGATATATATTATTACTGTGTAAAACCTAGCAGTACTACTGATTTCTCTGAGAGTGAGGCAGATATATATTATTACTGTATAAAACCTAGCAGTACTACTGATTTCTCTGAGAGTGAGACAGATATATATTATTACTGTGTAAAACCTAGCATTACTACTGATTTCTCTGAGAGTGAGACAGATATATATTATTACTGTGTAAAACCTAGCAGTACGACTGATTACTCTGAGAGTGAGACAGATATATATTATTACTGTGTAAAACCTAGCATTACTACTGATTTCTCTGAGAGTGAGACAGATATATATTATTACTGTATAAAACCTAGCAGTACTATTGATTTCTCTGAGAGTGAGACAGATATATATTATTACTGTGTAAAACCTAGCAGTACTACTGATTTCTCTGAGAGTGAGACAGATATATATTATTACTGTGTAAAACCTAGCAGTACGACTGATTACTCTGAGAGTGAGACAGATATATATTATTACTGTGTAAAACCTAGCATTACTACTGATTTCTCTGAGAGTGAGACAGATATATATTATTACTGTGTAAAACCTAGCAGTACTACTGATTTCTCTGAGAGTGAGGCAGATATATATTATTACTGTGTAAAACCTAGCAGGACTACTGATATCTCTGAGAGTAAGGAAGATATTATTACTGTGTAAAACCTAGCAGTACTACTGATTTCTCTGAGAGTGAGGCAGATATATATTATTACTGTGTAAAACCTAGCAGTACTACTGATTTCTCTGAGAGTAAGGAAGATATATATTATTACTGTGTAAAACCTAGTAGTACTACTGATTTCTCTGAGAGTAAGGAAGATATATATTATTACTGTGTAAAACCTAGCAGTACTACTGATTTCTCTGAGAGTGAGTCAGATATATATTATTACTGTGTAAAACCTAGTAGTACTTCTGATTTCTCTGAGGCTGAGGCAGATATATATTATTACTGTGTAAAACCTAGCAGTACTACTGATTTCTCTGAGGCTGAGGCAGATATATATTATTACTGTATAAAACCTAGCAGTACTACTGATTTCTCTGAGAGTAAGGAAGATATATATTATTACTGTGTAAAACCTAGCAGTACTACTGATTTCTCTGAGAGTGAGGTAGATATATATTATTACTGTGTAAAACCTAGCAGTACTACTGATTCCTCTGAGGCTGAGGCAGATATATATTAATACTGTATAAAACCTAGCAGTACTACTGATTTCTCTGAGAGTAAGGAAGATATATTTTATTACTGTGTAAAACCTAGCAGTACTGCTGATTTCTCTGAGAGTGAGGCAGATATATATTATTACTGTGTAAAACCTAGCAGTACTACTGATTCCTCTGAGGCTGAGGCAGATATATATTATTACTGTATAAAACCTAGCCGTACTACTGATTTCTCTGAGGCTGAGGCAGATATATATTATTACTGTGTAAAACCTAGCAGTACTACTGATTCCTCTGAGAGTGAGGCAGATATATATTATTACTGTATAAAACCTGGCCGTACTACTGATTTCTCTGAGAGTGAGGCAGATATATATTATTACTGTATAAAACCTAGCAGTACTACTGATTTCTCTGAGAGTGAGGCAGATATATATTATTACTGTGTAAAACCTAGCAGTACTACTGATTTATCTGAGAGTGAGGCAGATATATATTATTACTGTGTAAAACCTATCAGTACTACTGATTTCTCTGAGAGTGAGGTAGATATATATTATTACTGTATAAAACCTAGCAGTACTACTGATTTCTCTGAGAGTGAGGCAGATATATATTATTACTGTATAAAACCTAGCTGTCCTACTGATTTCACTGAGAGTGAGGCAGATATATATTATTACTGTATAAAACCTAGTAGTACTACTGATTTCACTGAGAGTGAGGCAGATATATATTATTACTGTATAAAACCTAGCAGTACCACTGATTTCACTGAGAGTGAGGCAGATATATATTATTACTGTGTAAAACCTAGCAGTACTACTGATTTCTCTGAGAGTGAGGCAGATATATATTATTACTGTGTAAAACCTATCAGTACTACTGATTTCTCTGAGAGTGAGGCAGATATATATTATTACTGTGTAAAACCTATCAGTACTACTGATTTCTCTGAGAGTGAGGTAGATATATATTATTACTGTATAAAACCTAGCAGTACTACTGATTTCTCTGAGAGTAAGGAAGATATATATTATTACTGTGTAAAATCTAGCAGTACTACTGATTCCTCTGAGGCTGAGGCAGATATATATTATTACTGTGTAAAACCTAGCAGTACTTCTGATATCTCTGAGAGTGAGGCAGATATATATTATTACTGTGTAAAACCTAGCAGTACTACTGATTTCTCTGAGAGTGAGGCAGATATATATTATTACTGTGTAAAACCTAGCAGTACTACTGATTTCTCTGAGAGTGGGGCAGATATAAATTATTACTGTGAATAACCTATCAGTACTACTGATTTCTCTGAGAGTGAGGCAGATATATATTATTACTGTGTAAAACCTAGCAGTACTACTGATTTCTCTGAGAGGGAGGCAGATATATATTATTACTGTGTAAAACCTAGCAGTACTACTGATTAATCTGAGAGTGAGGCAGATATATATTATTACTGTATAAAACTTAGCAGTACTACTGATTTCTCTGAAAGTGAGCCAGATATATATTATTACTGTATAAAACCTATTAATAGTATATTTATATACAGCATTTAGCAAAAAAACATGATTATTTGTCCTCTGAAATGAAACCATCAAGTGATAGATTTTAAACAAATGCATGTCTGTTATTGAACAATCCCATGCCATGATTAGATAGTGAAAAAACACACCAATCTCTTTCAAAATGTCTTCAAGAAATACAAGCTAATTTACGAAAGTTTCTGAAAAGTGATATATAGGTTTTTGGAATGAAACTGTTCTTATGTTTCCCCATCTGAGCTCAGATTAGATGAGAGATGTAATGTTTGTCTCTGTTGTGTTGAAGTCCAATCAAGCAGGAGAGACCAGCCTCCCCTGTACCCAGCTGTGTGTCCATGAAGAGTGACTGGTCTATGAGTCCTCCTCTAAACTTTAGAGAGGGAGACTTTTCTGCTGAACGAAGGTAAGAAGAACTCATGGGTCATGGTCAGTGAGTTAAACAACACTGTCTCTAGTCATTTCTCCTCTCCCATTTTTCCATTTATTGTTGTTGTTTTCATAATCCATAGGCTAATCCTTTTGTCCATTTTCATAGTCCTAAAACAATATTAAACAAACACAACATTCCCTCCGTGTGTGTGTGTGTTTGTGCGTGTGTGTGTGTGTGTGTGTGTGTGTGTGTGTGTGTGTGTGTGTGTGTGTGTGTGTGTGTGTGTGTGTGTGTGTGTGTGTGTGTGTGTGTCACGTTCCTGACCTGTTTTCTCTTGTTTTGTATGTCTTTATTTGGTCAGGGCGTGAGTGTTGGGTGGGCAGTCTATGTTTTCTATTTCTATGTTGGGTTTTTGTGTTCGGCCTGGTATGATTCTCAATTAGAGACAGGTGTGTATCGTTTGTCTCTGATTGAGAGTCATACTAAGGCAGCCAGGGTTTCACTGGTGTTTTGTGGGTGTTTGTTTCCTGTGTTAGCGTTTGGGCCACACAGGACTGTTGCAGGTTAGTCACGTTTGTTGTTTTGTTTATTTGTAGTGTTTGTTGGTTTGCCATTAAAATCATGAATACCTCCTACTCCGCATCTTGGTCCGATCCATGCTCCTCCTCGTCTGAGGAGGAGAACGACATTGACAGCCGTTACAGAAACACCCACCAAACCAGGACCAAGCGGATTGGAGAAGGAAGGCAGGAACAAAAGCAATGGAGAGAAGAGGAATGGACATGGGAGCAAATACTCAACGGAGAAGGACCCTGGGCTAAGGTGGGAGAGAATCGCCGCTCTCGGGAGGAGAAGGAGGCAGCCACAGCCCAGGAGCGCTGGTATGAGGAGGCAGCACGTAAGAGAGGCTGGAAGCCCGAGAGGCTCACCCAAAAATTTCTTGGGGGGGGGGGGGCTAAAGGGTGGTGTGGCGAAGCCGGGTTGGTTACCTGAGCCAACTCCCCGGGCTTACCGTGGAGTGAGAGGGCGTCGTACTGGTCAGACACCGTGTTATGCGGTAAAGCGCACGGTGTCCCCAGTACGCGTGCTTAGCCCAGTGCGGGCTATTCCACCTTGCCGCACTGGGAGGGCTAGGTTGGGCATCGAGCCGGATGTCATGAAGCCGGCCCAACGTATCTGGCCTCCAGTACGTCTCCTCGGGCCGGCGTACATGGCACCAGCCTTACAGGTGGTGTCCCCGGTTCGCCTGCATAGCCCAGTGCGGGCTATTCCACCTCGCCGCACTGGCAGGGCTACGGGGACCATTCAACCTGGTAAGGTTGGAGAGGCTCGGTGCTCAAGAGCGCGTGTCCTCCTTCACGGTCCGGCATATCCGGCGCCACCTTCCCGCCCCAGCCCAGTACCACCAGTGCCTACACCACGCACCAGGCTTCCAGTGCATCTCCAGAGCCCTGTTCCTCCTCCCCGCACTCGCCCTGAGGTGCGTGCCCTCAGCCCGGTACCTCCAGTTCCGGCACCACGCATCAGGCCTATTGTGCGTCTCAGCCGGCCAGAGTCTGCCGTCTGCCCAGCGGTGCCTGAACTGCCCGTCTGCCCAGCGGTGCCTGAACTGCCCGGCTGCCCAACGCCGTCTGAGCCATCTGTCTGCCCAGCGCCGTCTGAGCCATCCGTCTGCCCAACGCCGTCTGAGCCATCTGTCTGCCCAACGCCGTCTGAGCCATCCGTCTGCCCAACGCCGTCTGAGCCATCTGTCTGCCCAACGCCGTCTGAGCCATCTGTCTGCCCAACGCCGTCTGAGCCATCTGTCTGCCCAGCGCCGTCTGAGCCATCCGTCTGCCCAACGCCGTCTGAGCCATCTGTCTGCCCAACGCCGTCTGAGCCATCTGTCTGCCCAACGCCGTCTGAGCCATCCGTCTGCCCAGCGCCGTCTGAGCCATCAGTCTGCCAAGCGCCATCTGAGCCATCCGTCTGCCACGAGCCATTAGAGCCGCCCGTCTGTCCCGAGCCGTTAGAGCCGTCCGTCAGTCAGGAGCCGCTAGAGCCGTCCGTCAGTCAGGAGCTGCCAGAGCCGCCAGCCAGTCAGGAGCTGCCAGAGACGCCAGCCAGTCAGGAGCTGCCAGAGACGCCAGCCAGTCAGGAGCTGCCAGAGACGCCAGCCAGTCAGGAGCTGCCAGAGACGCCAGCCAGTCAGGAGCTGCCAGAGACGCCAGACAGTCAGGAGCTGCCAGAGACGCCAGACAGTCATGAGCTGCCCTCCAGTCATGAGCTGCCCTACAGTCATGAGCTGCCCTCCAGTCATGAGCTGCCCTCCAGTCATGAGCTGCCCTCCAGTCATGAGCTGCCCTACAGTCATGAGCTGCCCTACAGTCATGAGCTGCCCTACAGTCATGAGCTGCCCTACAGTCATGAGCTGCCACCCAGTCATGAGCTGCCACTCAGTCCGGAGCTGCCACTCAGTCCGGAGCTGCCACTCAGTCCGGAGCTGCCCCTTATCCCGGAGCTGCTGCCCCTTATCCCGGAGCTGCTGCCCCTTATCCCGGAGCTGCTGCCCCTTATCCCGGAGCTGCTGCCCCTTATCCCGGAGCTGCTGCCCCTTATCCCGGTGCTGGCCCTTATCCCGATGCTGCCCCTTCATTTAGGTGGGTTGAGTTGGAGGGTGGTCATTGGGAGGGGGATACGGAAGTGGGGAGTGACTATGGTGGGGTGGGGACCTCGCCCAGAGCCTGAGCCACCACCGTGGTCAGATGCCCACCCAGACCCTCCCCTAGACTTTGTGCTGGTGCGCCCGGAGTTCGCACATTAAGGGGGGGGTTATGTCACGTTCCTGACCTGTTTTCTCTTGTTTTGTATGTCTTTATTGGTCAGGGCGTGAGTGTTGGGTGGGCAGTCTATGTTTTCTATTTCTATGTTGGGTTTTGTGTTCGGCCTGGTATGATTCTCAATTAGAGACAGGTGTGTATCGTTTGTCTCTGATTGAGAGTCATACTAAGGCAGCCAGGGTTTCACTGGTGTTTTGTGGGTGTTTGTTTCCTGTGTTAGCGTTTGGGCCACACAGGACTGTTGCAGGTTAGTCACGTTTGTTGTTTTGTTTATTTGTAGTGTTTGTTGGTTTGCCATTAAAATCATGAATACCTCCTACTCCGCATCTTGGTCCGATCCATGCTCCTCCTCGTCTGAGGAGGAGAACGACATTGACAGCCGTTACACAAGCACACAGCCAGGTCGCCTGTTAGTCCTTATAATTTAATTCAATCGACTAGAACCCCAAGAGGTTGCCTGCATCATGAGTGTGGTAACCATGGACCCGAGCAGCTATACGCTGAAACCACTGGCGACCGTTGTGCGTTTGGTGAAAGCGCCAACCTTCCTGGTCTCGCCAAACGACACATTCGCCGAGTACATGGTGGATAACATAATCAGAGCCTCGGCCACCAACAGTTCCATCTCTGCTGATGCCACCGTTGTGATATCTCAGGCTCACATGGGAGTTACCCTGTTCAGACAACAGAGAGAAACGAGTCGCCTACTCGCTGGCTTTGTATACAAGATGCTGGTACCGGACGAAGTAGTTCCCACAGGTACGAGGTTCTGCAGGCGCTACAGGATCACGGACCAACGCGAGGCTCAGCAGGGCACCTACGACACAATTAGCAACGGAGTACAGCCAAGTGTTCCAACATCGGTCCAAGGTGGTCACGATGCAGTTCGGAAGCCTCCTGAGCGTTACAGTGCCGTCGATGGCAATGGATCTGATCAGAAGAGAGTTAGACAGGGTCAGCACCTCCTGGGAGCTAACTAGAACCATTGAGGTGCTCAGATATTGCTCTGCTCAACCAACCTTGACAGACAGAATCGCGCAAAGGACAAAGACCTCCGGTCGTGCTGAGAAATTGGACTCTATCTTGGTGATGGCGGAGCTCATGTGCGGCATGGTCAACATACAGCCCGACTCTTTCGTTTGCGCCCTGGAAAACGCTCGGAGGATACTGGGGAGTGATAAGGCCGAAGTCATGATCATGGGCGACACGCTGTTCCGCGTCATCTCCCAGAGAAGCTCCAACGGCATAATACGGTCTCAGATCGTCAGCGAGGACACCAAGATCACCCCCGAGTTCTCTGTGTACACCATGGCCAATGAGACCGGTAGAGCAGGGGTAGGCTACGAGTTCACCATGAAACAGGTCACCCAGCACGACATTGGTGACAAGGACCTACCCTTCACCAACGAATCGTGTTTCCAGGACAGCTCAATCGACATGAAGGTAAACTACATTAGAGTCGGAGGAGGACCCACTGATAAGATACCCATCGTGCAGGTGGACGGAGTACAGATGGAACACGGTGCCAACAGAGACACGTCCACCGAACACAAGGCCTTCTGTAGCTCCGAAGGATTCAAATGGGAATACTTCACGGTCGGCTGCATGGCGCCAGCCCTGTCCTCTCCACTACAGAATCGGACGACGTCAACTACAAGCAGCTTGCTCAGCGATCACCCTGCGCCTCATACCTCCACCAGTATGACGGAGCGGTGGCCTGTGTCACTCTCCGTAGCCTACACCCCGTGGGTAACCCGAAAGAGCTGTTCAGTGAAGCTCGTCGTATCAGACTGCAAACCGATGTCAACTCTTTGATGAGAGCCGATCCCAACTCCATTTCTGTAGAAAACCTGGCCAGCCTCGGGCACAGTAGAGACTGGTACAGTAAGATAGGAAACCCTGCGTCCATACTTGAGTTCGACACACGCAACATGGTGGTACCTCGCCCACCTGACAATTGTGACAGGAACATACAAGTCGTGCCAGAGCGCTGGGTTGTTAGGCCTCGGGTGGCTCTGTTCAACTCTTCGCCGATGAGCAGCATCGAAAACGAAATTGCTCAGATAGGCAGCGAGTTACTCACTCACTTCGGAGATACAGAGCATGCCAGACATGTGCGAGATAACTTGCCGTATACGCTCCACCACGGTCAAGGTTTAGAGTCAATGATTGCCTTGAGAAGGGCTATCCTGGAGGAAGGAGTCGTTACCCATTTCCAAACTGCAGACTGGACCAAGGGAAGACTTTTCTGGTCTTGGTTAACCGACCCGATCTGCGCAGTTTACATACGGCAGGTCCTCGCTAAAAAGGAGACAGATTTGCCCATTACAGCCGAGGAACGTACCGTATTGTTACAAATTGAGGGATTGATGAACAGCCTAATCTCACTGTTTAAGGGCATAGTTGGGAGCAGGCGCAACTCTGGCCTCCATGCCTGTGTTCTTCACTGTAACTGGCGACACGGAATATGGCTACCCAACTACCTTCACCTTGGATGATGTGGACTATTGTAATCTCATGTACTGGATCATCCTCCCAGTCCTAGGTGCTAGAGTGTACCGCTTTGGGGATGATGGCAAAGTTACTGACACTGTCCGCGTCCCTATCCGATACAGAGAGCACGACCTCAATGTAAGCAACGAGTTGAACCTGCCAAACGAGAGAGCTCTCACGGTGATACGTTTGAATGGACAGTGCGCTTTCTCCAAGGTAGCACTACAGGAGGGCTGGCTTGATGTCAGTGAACAGTTTGAGCCTACCGCATTGACACACAAGCGGTGTACCGATGCCGGATTTAGCGATACGTCCCTGGTCACGTACATGTGGGCCATCAGACTGCAAAAGCTTGCGGGTATTAGCAACATCCTAGCCAAGGTGTTGATGGGGATGCACTACAGCACCTTGTTGACTCACAATGTCATAGTGGATCACTACGACACCAAGTACTACTCGGGCATGGCATACCTTCTGTTCAGAGGTGTTTGTTTCACGGGATGTGGTTTCTCTCTCATGCAACAAAAGTCCGCTCTATACACACTGGGCACGGAGATTGTCTGCAAACCCACGTCTCACAATACGCACCAGGTGCACACCGTCAACCAATACTGCGAGTCTGTCGTTATACCAGAGACCCTAGACTCTCCCGGGGTGTACATCCCCAACTTGTACATGAAGGACGTACGAGGAGGAGACGTGCACATAAACACGGGCGGTCCCTTCGACATGGTGGTCGCCGATGCATTCAACGGCTTTTGCCCAGAGTCGGACTGCTCGAGTGGCTACCGCAGACCTTACATTTTCACCACGGGCCGATCGGAAAGACTCAACGGCTCCGTTACTAGGGACGCTATGATGCGAGCACAAGCGTACACTTGTATGCCAACTCTACTCCAGCCTTTCAGTTCAGCTCTCAGGGTTAGAAAGAAGCACGCCGGCAGACACCGCAACCAAGAGGAGAGTAATCATAAGCTATTCTGCAACACACTTCACATGGTGGAGTTTGAGAAGGGTGTACTGGATCCCATAGGGGATCCCTTCAAGGATACCGTGGAGAGAGTGAACGGAGATAAGCGTACCACAGACATAATGCAGCCAATGCTCGGGGTGGCCTTCTGCGGTACTTACAGTATAGGGCTGACATCTGACAAGAAGCTCATGTGCGCCGGTGATGTGAACCGGGAAACACTGGTTGATAGGCTAGCTCCTAGAATTAGCGGAACGGGTATATTTGCCTGCAACCCCATGCCGACCACCTCTCTCTTAATCAACCCCATATTTAACAGGATATTCGAGAGCACCCGGTACTCTCGACACCTCCAGTGTTGACCGGACCCTGGCAGTACCATGGGAAATGGTTACCAGTAATAAACGTAGCCTACCCATTACAGCCACGGTCCGTTGTGACAAGGATGCGCAGTAGCGGTCTTTCACGCAACATAGCCCGGGGAGTGTGCGCATTGGCCGATTTCGTACTGTCATGCGGAGTAAATTTCTTCACCTCTCTGTACATGGACCCCATGGAACAAGAGAATAAACCCTGATTAGGAAGAAAGAAGAGGCCTCTGTTGACAGATCAATAAACACAGTTTCGAGATCCATATCAAGCCTAGACGTCAACATAGCCCTGCTCAAAGAATCTATGACTGCAACGATAGGGGAAAAGGAGTACAACAAGTTCAAGAACTTGTGTAAGCTCAGCTGTGGTCCCTGGGAGACTGGGCCCTGATGCTGTCCCTTGGGGGGTGGGACCGACTGCTGCCCCTGGTGGGCTGGGGCCGGCTGCTGACATTGTCATGATGTCCGTGTCTCTCACCAGTCTTGCGTTTTGTTTTGGCAGGTTGTCCTTTACAGGGTTGCAGTATCCAGTCCGGAGGTATACGACGTTTCACCTTTGCTGTAGTAGGACGTGACAAAGGGATTGTGGCTGTCTGTTGTACTGTTTTGGAGGTCTATTGTAAACATTGGTCTTCCGTGACAGTCCTATGTCATGACTAACTTGTTGTAACCTCTGTTTGTCAGGCCTACATCTTACGTCAAAGGGTTGGGGGTGTCTAGGATAAACAGGTACATTGTGTGGAACCAAACGGTGTCTTTGGTATGTGTTGCGGTCCTCTGTATTACAAAGTCTGTCCTTAGCGGCTCTTTCGTACCATCTTCTCTGTTGCATGTTGCGCAAGGGAGAGGGTGTTGATTCTCTTATTTCTGTATATTCTTCAACTCCTAGGCCCATATTGTGTTGCTGGTAATACCGTTCACCTCTGTTATTGTATTTTGAATAAAGGTCATGTGACATTCTATCTTTTGTTTCTAATTCTTGTTGTTTTGTAAAGTACTTCACACCATGTTCATGGTTCAGCTGCAAAATATACACTGGAGTTAGCACTGTCTGTGTAACTGATCTTTATATATAGCTGAGGCTCCTCCTAAAAGCTTCAAGGCCGTTTGAAGTAATCACCACAATGTGTCATCAGGTAGACTATATGTATCTTTCCTGTTTCACTCCCTAGGTGTCAACCTGAGGTGACCTAGTTTCAATGTCTCACTGTGGGTTGAATCGTCCAATAACTCCTGAGTCGCCCAACCGCTGTTCATCTAACATTGCTCATACAATCCAAACAGAGCTGACACCTCCGGCAGCAGCTGGGTCTCCCAACCGCTGTTATGCAGATGAAACTCACACTTTCCAAGTACAGATGACTCACCCAACTAATGTTATCTCCATGGGGCTCCAACACCCAGAGCAAGGTAGATCGTCCAACCACTGTTATGTATATGGGGCTCCAACACCCAGAGCAAGGTAGATCGTCCAACCACTGTTATGTATATGGGGCTCCAACACCCAGAGCAAGGTAGATCGTCCAACCACTGTTATGTATATGGGGCTCCAACACCCAGGTAGATCGTCCAACCACTGTTATGTATATGGGGCTCCAACACCCAGGTAGATTGTCCAACCACTGTTATGTATATGGGGCTCCAACACCCAGGTAGATCGTCCAACCACTGTTATGTATATGGGGCTCCAACACCCAGGTAGATGGTCCAACCACTGTTATGTATATGGGGCTCCAACACCCAGGTAGATCGTCCAACCACTGTTATGTATATGGGGCTCCAACACCCAGGTAGATCGTCCAACCACTGTTATGTATATGGGGCTCCAACACCCAGAGCAAGGTAGATCGTCCAACCACTGTTATGTATATGGGGCTCCAACACCCAGAGCAAGGTAGATCGTCCAACCACTGTTATGTATATGGGGCTCCAACACCCAGAGCAAGGTAGATCGTCCAACCACTGTTATGTATATGGGGCTCCAACACCCAGGTAGATCGTCCAACCACTGTTATGTATATGGGGCTCCAACACCAAGGTAGATCGTCCAACCACTGTTATGTATATGGGGCTCCAACACCAAGGTAGATCGTCCAACCACTGTTATGTATATGGGGCTCCAACACCAAGGTAGATCGTCCAACCACTGTTATGTATATGGGGCTCCAACACCCAGGTAGATGGTCCAACCACTGTTATGTATATGGGGCTCGGAACATCCAACACCGGGGGGGTTTCAGCTGTTATGTCAATGAAGCTCAGACTGTCCAAGTGTGAATGATTCACCCAGCTACTGCTATCTCCATGGTGAGCAAACATCCACACCAGATAGGTCATTCTATTAGCTATGTCAACTACAGAATAACAAGCTTTTCTGTTTGGGAGTCTAAGGTGGGAGCTGTTAGTAGCTGATTGACTTTGGACCTGTTGCCGTGCCACCCAAACACGATCTGGTGTAAACAAGGTAACCTAATCTATAAGGCATGTTTGTTCATCCAGCACATTTTCGGTGTGAACAGATACAATAAAGGCGACCTGCATGGGAACATTAGAAAGTGTCTACCGGTTACACATTTAAATGATGGTGAGTGATAATGATGACTCTACAAATCAATGGTCACAGGTCTATTAACTTCTACCGCCTCAGAAACCCGGATCCGGGAGCACCCCCCACCCCCCCACCAGTAAAAAAGCTGAATAGCATAGCTAGCATAGCGTCACAAGTAAATAGTAGCATCTAAATATCATTCAATCACAAGTCCAAGATACCAGATGAAAGATCCACTTCTTGTGAATCCAGCAATCATTTCTGATTTTTAAAATGTTTTACAGGGAAGACACAATATGTAAATCTATTACCTAACCACGTTAGCAAAAGACACCATTTTTCTTTGTCCACCATTTTTTCTCTCCACCAGTAGCTATCACCAATTCGGCCAAATAAAGATATTGATAGCCACTAACCAAGAAAAAACCTCATCAGATGACAGTCTGATAACATATTTATTGTATAGGATAGTTTTTGTTAGAAAAATGTTTATATTTCAGGTAGAAATCATAGTTTACAATTGCACCCACCATCACAACTCGACTAGAATAAATACAGAGAGCAACGTGTATTACCAATTTACTCATCATAAAACATTTCATAAAAATAGACAAAGCATAGCAATGGAAAGACACAGATCTTGTGAATTCAGACAATATTTCAGATTTTCTAAGCGTTTTACAGCGAAAACACAATAAATCGTTATATTAGCATACCACATGTGCAAACGTTACCCCAGCATGAATTCAAGCCAAAGAGAGCGATATCGTTATCATCGCCAAAATATATTAATTTTTTCACTAACCTTCTCAGAATTCTTCCGATGACACTCCAGTAACATCATTTTACAACATACATATAGAGTTTGTTCGAAAATGTGCATATTTAGCCACAAAAAAACGTGGTTATACAATGAGAATAGTAGCAAAACTGGCCTGAAAATGTCGGGCGCCATCTTTGAGAGTGATCTAGTCTAATCGATAACTAATCATAAACTTGACTAAAAAATACAGGGTTGACAGGAATCGAAAGACAAATTAGTTCTTAATGCAATCGCTGACTTACATTTCTAAAATTATCTCCACTGTGCAATACCGGGTCCGCCAAAGCGAAGCTACACAAAACAAAATGGCGATATATGCGTTTAAAATTTTTCAACAGAACAGCGATTTATCATCATAAATAGTTCTTACTATGAGCTGTTCTTCCATCAGAATCTTGGGCAATGTATCCTTTCTCCGGTCTAATCGTCTTTTGGTCGAAAGATGTCCTCTTGTCCCGTCGAAATGGCCAATAACGTTCGGTATGTACAGGAAACGTGCCCAGCTCATGGAAGGGCGTCACAAATAAATGCCTCAAAATCGCACTAAACGGATATAAATTGCTATAAAACGGTTTAAATTAACTACCTTATGATGTTTTTAACACCTATAACAAGCGATGACCGGCGATATATTACTGGCTAAACCAAGGCTTGGAAAGAGGTCGGTCCAACGTCCATCTTGCGTCGAGCGCAGGGTCCAAAGGAAAGCTACTTCCGGTCTTTGGTGTTTTATACAGGCCCTGATTGCGCAATCGACTCCATTCAAATTGTCACCACTTACTGACATCTAGAGGAAGGTGTAGGCAGTGTTTGTATCCTCATAGCATTCACAGGGACATTAAAACTGACCTGGGACCAGAGGCCAAGATTTCTGAAATCTCACTCCCTGTCAGGAAAAGTGCTGTAGATAGAGTTCTGTTCCACTCAGAGACATAATTCCAACGGTTATAGAAACTAGAGAGTGTTTTCTATCCAATAATAACAATAATATGCATATTGTACGAACAAGAATTGACTACTAGGCAGTTTAATTTGGCAATGTCAACAAAAAAAGTGCTAACAGCACCCCCTATTGACAAAAGGTTAAAACAGTATCAAGATATCAGGTAAGTGCAGTAATTACGCCATAATCCATGCCACTGAGGAACTGAAACAACCAGGAATAACATCATTTATTTGTTGGCAGGTAAAAGATTTGGATGTTGTTACTGGTACAAAGTGTAATTACAAAAAGGCTGTACTTCACTATAATGAAAGTTGTACTCTACTTAGCCCGTTTGTGTGTGTAGAGACATGCACAGTATACATTGTTGTCACTCGGGTTTATTGACCAGTTTATCACAAAACAAAGCAGTGGTACATATCACCAAGCTATAGCTCAATAGAGACATTTTGCAATGGCACATTTATAGAACTAACACTGTTCAGTGTAGTAAAAACAGTTTATCATTGACTACATATCCTAGGGACATTTATAGACCTAATACTGTTCAGTGTAGTAAACACAGTTCATCATTGACTACATATCCTAGGGACTGAGGCCGGCTATGTACGTTTTCAACTGGTCTGCCAGGCTGTTTTGGTTCATTTCCCTCAGTGTTTTGTAAATGGTATCCAGGTAACCGGTCATGTTGAACATGTTCCTTCAGCACTTTTTGCAGGTCAGTTGGTGTTTCTGATAAGCTCCGCCGTGCTGCTTGGTAGTTTCAATGTCCATATGAATCTTTTCAACTGTCCTCTGTCAAGGTCGCAAAGTATATTCAACACCTTCTCTGTCACAGCACCTTGATGTTTATTGATAACCTTGCCGCGTGTAGCGAAGGCCACAGGTTGTAGCTGACTTGAGGTGTGAGTACAGTCACTGTCTTTGACTCGCTTCAACAGGTCATTGCGATCGATTTTCTTGAGCAGGGTGTTCAACCCTGCCCGTGCTGCAGCTCCGTAATGCCATAACATCTGCCAACCCGGTTCTATCTGTCACATATTGCAGGTCCACTGATGCGGTGTCGATGCGTGATCTCTATCTCGCTCATAACAAACTTCATCTTCTCAATATCATCACGGGTTATATTGTCCAAACAAATGGAGAATATTTCCTTAGGTGACATAACATTACCATTACCTACTGAGGATGATCCAGGGTAATTTTCCCATGTTGCCATCAAGCTATTACTAGTAATACCTCCCTTACTTCTGGCAGTGTCAATCAGGGCCCGGGCCTTGTCATGAGTACCTCCTATAGACTGGATACTTTCCAACTCTCCATTGTTTAGCATCCTTTGTGCAAAGAGAACATCTGCAATATGGTCCAACATCTTCATCTTGGCAGCATCTATGTAGCTGAGTCTTTTTTTGTAAAGGACATTCATGGTATCGGCTATTCGGTATGTGGCACAGGAACAGCTTGTTGAAATATACAACTGCACGTTGGCTCTGCTAGACCTCTGCTTATGACCAACTTTAGTGTTCTGTGTTTTAGAGAAACATCATGACCAACTTTAGAATTTACTGTTTTAGAGAAACATCGTGACCAACTTTAGTCTTTACTGTTTTAGAGAAACATCATGACCAACTTTAGTGTTCGGTGTTTCAGAGAAACATCATGACCAACTTTAGTCTTCTGTGTTTCAGAGAAACATCATGACCAACTTTAGTCTTTACTGTTTTAGAGAAACATCATGACCAACTTTAGTGTTCTGTGTTTTAGAGAAACATCATGACCAACTTTAGTCTTCTGTGTTTTAGAGAAACATCATGACCAACTTTAGTCTTCTGTGTTTTAGAGAAACATCATGACCAACTTTAGTGTTCTGTGTTTCAGAGAAACATCATGACCAACTTTAGTCTTCTGTGTTTCAGAGAAACATCATGACCAACTTTAGTCTTTACTGTTTTAGAGAAACATCATGACCAACTTTAGTCTTTACTGTTTTAGAGAAACATCATGACCAACTTTAGTGTTCTGTGTTTTAGAGAAACATCATGACCAACTTTAGTGTTTACTGTTTTAGAGAAACATCATGACCAACTTTAGTCTTTACTGTTTTAGAGAAACATCATGACCAACTTTAGTGTTCTGTGATTTAGAGAAACATCATGACCAACTTTAGTCTTCTGTGTTTCAGAGAAACATCATGACCAACTTTAGTCTTCTGTGTTTCAGAGAAACATCATGACCAACTTTAGTCTTTACTGTTTTAGAGAAACATCATGACCAACTTTAGTCTTTACTGTTTTAGAGAAACATCATGACCAACTTTAGTCTTCTGTGTTTTAGAGAAACATCATGACCAACTTTAGTGTTCTGTGTTTCAGAGAAACATCATGACCAACTTTAGTCTTCTATGTTTCAGAGAAACATCATGACCAACTTTAGTCTTTACTGTTTTAGAGAAACATCATGACCAACTTTAGTGTTCTGTGTTTTAGAGAAACATCATGACCAACTTTAGTGTTTACTGTTTTAGAGAAACATCATGACCAACTTTAGTCTTTACTGTTTTAGAGAAACATCATGACCAACTTTAGTATTTACTGTTTTAGAGAAACATCATGACCAACTTTAGTCTTTACTGTTTTAGAGAAACATCATGACCAACTTTAGTCTTTACTGTTTTAGAGAAACATCATGACCAACTTTAGTGTTTACTGTTTTAGAGAAACATCATGACCAACTTTAGTGTTCTGTGTTTCAGAGAAACATCATGACCAACTTTAGTGTTCTGTGTTTCAGAGAAACATCATGACCAACTTTAGTGTTCTGTGTTTCAGAGAAACATCATGACCAACTTTAGTGTTCTGTGTTTCAGAGAAACATCATGACCAACTTTAGTCTTTACTGTTTTAGAGAAACATCATGACCAACTTTAGTGTTCTGTGTTTTAGAGAAACATCATGACCAACTTTAGTCTTTACTGTTTTAGAGAAACATCATGACCAACTTTAGTGTTCTGTGTTTCAGAGAAACATCATGACCAACTTTAGTGTTCTGTGTTTCAGAGAAACATCATGACCAACTTTAGTGTTCTGTGTTTTAGAGAAACATCATGACCAACTTTAGTGTTCTGTGTTTCAGAGAAACATCATGACCAACTTTAGTGTTCTGTGTTTCAGAGAAACATCATGACCAACTTTAGTGTTCTGTGTTTTAGAGAAACATCATGACCAACTTTAGTGTTCTGTGTTTCAGAGAAACATCATGACCAACTTTAGTGTTCTGTGTTTCAGAGAAACATCATGACCAACTTTAGTGTTCTGTGTTTCAGAGAAACATCATGACCAACTTTACTGTTCTGTGTTTCAGAGAAACATCATGACCAACTTTAGTGTTCTGTGTTTCAGAGAAACATCATGACCAACTTTAGTGTTCTGTGTTTTAGAGAAACATCATGACCAACTTTAGTCTTTACTGTTTTAGAGAAACATCATGACCAACTTTAGTGTTCTGTGTTTCAGAGAAACATCATGACCAACTTTAGTCTTTACTGTTTTAGAGAAACATCATGACCAACTTTAGTGTTTACTGTTTCAGAGAAACATCCTGACCAACTTTAGTGTTCTGTGTTTCAGAGAAACATCATGACCAACTTTAGTGTTCTGTGTTTTAGAGAAACATCATGACCAACTTTAGAATTTACTGTTTTAGAGAAACATCGTGACCAACTTTAGTCTTTACTGTTTTAGAGAAACATCATGACCAACTTTAGTGTTCTGTGTTTCAGAGAAACATCATGACCAACTTTAGTCTTCTGTGTTTCAGAGAAACATCATGACCAACTTTAGTCTTTACTGTTTTAGAGAAACATCATGACCAACTTTAGTGTTCTGTGTTTTAGAGAAACATCATGACCAACTTTAGTCTTCTGTGTTTTAGAGAAACATCATGACCAACTTTAGTCTTCTGTGTTTTAGAGAAACATCATGACCAACTTTAGTGTTCTGTGTTTCAGAGAAACATCATGACCAACTTTAGTCTTCTGTGTTTCAGAGAAACATCATGACCAACTTTAGTCTTTACTGTTTTAGAGAAACATCATGACCAACTTTAGTCTTTACTGTTTTAGAGAAACATCATGACCAACTTTAGTGTTCTGTGTTTTAGAGAAACATCATGACCAACTTTAGTGTTTACTGTTTTAGAGAAACATCATGACCAACTTTAGTCTTTACTGTTTTAGAGAAACATCATGACCAACTTTAGTGTTCTGTGATTTAGAGAAACATCATGACCAACTTTAGTCTTCTGTGTTTCAGAGAAACATCATGACCAACTTTAGTCTTCTGTGTTTCAGAGAAACATCATGACCAACTTTAGTCTTTACTGTTTTAGAGAAACATCATGACCAACTTTAGTCTTTACTGTTTTAGAGAAACATCATGACCAACTTTAGTCTTCTGTGTTTTAGAGAAACATCATGACCAACTTTAGTGTTCTGTGTTTCAGAGAAACATCATGACCAACTTTAGTCTTCTATGTTTCAGAGAAACATCATGACCAACTTTAGTCTTTACTGTTTTAGAGAAACATCATGACCAACTTTAGTGTTCTGTGTTTTAGAGAAACATCATGACCAACTTTAGTGTTTACTGTTTTAGAGAAACATCATGACCAACTTTAGTCTTTACTGTTTTAGAGAAACATCATGACCAACTTTAGTATTTACTGTTTTAGAGAAACATCATGACCAACTTTAGTCTTTACTGTTTTAGAGAAACATCATGACCAACTTTAGTCTTTACTGTTTTAGAGAAACATCATGACCAACTTTAGTGTTTACTGTTTTAGAGAAACATCATGACCAACTTTAGTGTTCTGTGTTTCAGAGAAACATCATGACCAACTTTAGTGTTCTGTGTTTCAGAGAAACATCATGACCAACTTTAGTGTTCTGTGTTTCAGAGAAACATCATGACCAACTTTAGTGTTCTGTGTTTCAGAGAAACATCATGACCAACTTTAGTCTTTACTGTTTTAGAGAAACATCATGACCAACTTTAGTGTTCTGTGTTTTAGAGAAACATCATGACCAACTTTAGTCTTTACTGTTTTAGAGAAACATCATGACCAACTTTAGTGTTCTGTGTTTCAGAGAAACATCATGACCAACTTTAGTGTTCTGTGTTTCAGAGAAACATCATGACCAACTTTAGTGTTCTGTGTTTTAGAGAAACATCATGACCAACTTTAGTGTTCTGTGTTTCAGAGAAACATCATGACCAACTTTAGTGTTCTGTGTTTCAGAGAAACATCATGACCAACTTTAGTGTTCTGTGTTTTAGAGAAACATCATGACCAACTTTAGTGTTCTGTGTTTCAGAGAAACATCATGACCAACTTTAGTGTTCTGTGTTTCAGAGAAACATCATGACCAACTTTAGTGTTCTGTGTTTCAGAGAAACATCATGACCAACTTTAGTGTTCTGTGTTTCAGAGAAACATCATGACCAACTTTAGTGTTCTGTGTTTCAGAGAAACATCATGACCAACTTTAGTGTTCTGTGTTTTAGAGAAACATCATGACCAACTTTAGTCTTTACTGTTTTAGAGAAACATCATGACCAACTTTAGTGTTCTGTGTTTCAGAGAAACATCATGACCAACTTTAGTCTTTACTGTTTTAGAGAAACATCATGACCAACTTTAGTGTTTACTGTTTCAGAGAAACATCCTGACCAACTTTAGTGTTCTGTGTTTCAGAGAAACATCATGACCAACTTTAGTGTTCTGTGTTTTAGAGAAACATCATGACCAACTTTAGAATTTACTGTTTTAGAGAAACATCGTGACCAACTTTAGTCTTTACTGTTTTAGAGAAACATCATGACCAACTTTAGTGTTCTGTGTTTCAGAGAAACATCATGACCAACTTTAGTCTTCTGTGTTTCAGAGAAACATCATGACCAACTTTAGTCTTTACTGTTTTAGAGAAACATCATGACCAACTTTAGTGTTCTGTGTTTTAGAGAAACATCATGACCAACTTTAGTCTTCTGTGTTTTAGAGAAACATCATGACCAACTTTAGTCTTCTGTGTTTTAGAGAAACATCATGACCAACTTTAGTGTTCTGTGTTTCAGAGAAACATCATGACCAACTTTAGTCTTCTGTGTTTCAGAGAAACATCATGACCAACTTTAGTCTTTACTGTTTTAGAGAAACATCATGACCAACTTTAGTCTTTACTGTTTTAGAGAAACATCATGACCAACTTTAGTGTTCTGTGTTTCAGAGAAACATCATGACCAACTTTAGTGTTTACTGTTTTAGAGAAACATCATGACCAACTTTAGTCTTTACTGTTTTAGAGAAACATCATGACCAACTTTAGTGTTCTGTGATTTAGAGAAACATCATGACCAACTTTAGTCTTCTGTGTTTCAGAGAAACATCATGACCAACTTTAGTCTTCTGTGTTTCAGAGAAACATCATGACCAACTTTAGTCTTTACTGTTTTAGAGAAACATCATGACCAACTTTAGTCTTTACTGTTTTAGAGAAACATCATGACCAACTTTAGTCTTCTGTGTTTTAGAGAAACATCATGACCAACTTTAGTGTTCTGTGTTTCAGAGAAACATCATGACCAACTTTAGTCTTCTATGTTTCAGAGAAACATCATGACCAACTTTAGTCTTTACTGTTTTAGAGAAACATCATGACCAACTTTAGTGTTCTGTGTTTTAGAGAAACATCATGACCAACTTTAGTGTTTACTGTTTTAGAGAAACATCATGACCAACTTTAGTCTTTACTGTTTTAGAGAAACATCATGACCAACTTTAGTATTTACTGTTTTAGAGAAACATCATGACCAACTTTAGTCTTTACTGTTTTAGAGAAACATCATGACCAACTTTAGTCTTTACTGTTTTAGAGAAACATCATGACCAACTTTAGTGTTTACTGTTTTAGAGAAACATCATGACCAACTTTAGTGTTCTGTGTTTCAGAGAAACATCATGACCAACTTTAGTGTTCTGTGTTTCAGAGAAACATCATGACCAACTTTAGTGTTCTGTGTTTCAGAGAAACATCATGACCAACTTTAGTGTTCTGTGTTTCAGAGAAACATCATGACCAACTTTAGTCTTTACTGTTTTAGAGAAACATCATGACCAACTTTAGTGTTCTGTGTTTTAGAGAAACATCATGACCAACTTTAGTCTTTACTGTTTTAGAGAAACATCATGACCAACTTTAGTGTTCTGTGTTTCAGAGAAACATCATGACCAACTTTAGTGTTCTGTGTTTCAGAGAAACATCATGACCAACTTTAGTGTTCTGTGTTTTAGAGAAACATCATGACCAACTTTAGTGTTCTGTGTTTCAGAGAAACATCATGACCAACTTTAGTGTTCTGTGTTTCAGAGAAACATCATGACCAACTTTAGTGTTCTGTGTTTTAGAGAAACATCATGACCAACTTTAGTGTTCTGTGTTTCAGAGAAACATCATGACCAACTTTAGTGTTCTGTGTTTCAGAGAAACATCATGACCAACTTTAGTGTTCTGTGTTTCAGAGAAACATCATGACCAACTTTAGTGTTCTGTGTTTCAGAGAAACATCATGACCAACTTTAGTGTTCTGTGTTTCAGAGAAACATCATGACCAACTTTAGTGTTCTGTGTTTTAGAGAAACATCATGACCAACTTTAGTCTTTACTGTTTTAGAGAAACATCATGACCAACTTTAGTGTTCTGTGTTTCAGAGAAACATCATGACCAACTTTAGTCTTTACTGTTTTAGAGAAACATCATGACCAACTTTAGTGTTTACTGTTTCAGAGAAACATCCTGACCAACTTTAGTGTTCTGTGTTTCAGAGAAACATCATGACCAACTTTAGTGTTCTGTGTTTTAGAGAAACATCATGACCAACTTTAGTGTTCTGTGTTTCAGAGAAACATCATGACCAACTTTAGTGTTCTGTGTTTCAGAGGAACATCATGACCAACTTTAGTGTTTACTGTTTTAGAGAAACATCATGACCAACTTTAGTGTTCTGTGTTTCAGAGAAACATCATGACCAACTTTAGTGTTTACTGTTTTAGAGAAACATCATGACCAACTTTAGTCTTTACTGTTTTAGAGAAACATCATGACCAACTTTAGTCTTTACTGTTTTAGAGAAACATCATGACCAACTTTAGTGTTCTGTGTTTCAGAGAAACATCATGACCAACTTTAGTGTTCTGTGTTTCAGAGAAACATCATGACCAACATTAGTCTTTACTGTTTTAGAGAAACATCATGACCAACTTTAGTGTTCTGTGTTTTAGAGAAACATCATGACCAACTTTAGTGTTCTGTGTTTTAGAGAAACATCATGACCAACTTTAGTGTTTACTGTTTTAGAGAAACATCATGACCAACTTTAGTCTTTACTGTTTTAGAGAAACATCATGACCAACTTTAGTCTTTACTGTTTTAGAGAAACATCATGACCAACTTTAGTGTTTACTGTTTTAGAGAAACATCATGATCAACTTTAGTGTTCTGTGTTTCAGAGAAACATCATGACCAACTTTAGTGTTCTGTGTTTCAGAGAAACATCATGACCAACTTTAGTCTTTACTGTTTTAGAGAAACATCATGACCAACTTTAGTGTTCTGTGTTTTAGAGAAACATCATGACCAACTTTAGTCTTTACTGTTTTAGAGAAACATCATGACCAACTTTAGTGTTCTGTGTTTTAGAGAAACATCATGACCAACTTTAGTCTTTACTGTTTTAGAGAAACATCATGACCAACTTTAGTGTTCTGTGTTTCAGAGAAACATCATGACCAACTTTAGTGTTCTGTGTTTCAGAGAAACATCATGACCAACTTTAGTGTTCTGTGTTTTAGAGAAACATCATGACCAACTCTAGTGTTCTGTGTTTCAGAGAAACATCATGACCAACTTTAGTGTTCTGTGTTTCAGAGAAACATCATGACCAACTTTAGTGTTCTGTGTTTTAGAGAAACATCATGACCAACTTTAGTGTTCTGTGTTTCAGAGAAACATCATGACCAACTTTAGTGTTCTGTGTTTCAGAGAAACATCATGACCAACTTTAGTGTTCTGTGTTTCAGAGAAACATCATGACCAACTTTAGTGTTCTGTGTTTCAGAGAAACATCATGACCAACTTTAGTCTTTACTGTTTTAGAGAAACATCATGACCAACTTTAGTGTTCTGTGTTTCAGAGAAACATCATGACCAACTTTAGTCTTTACTGTTTTAGAGAAACATCATGACCAACTTTAGTGTTTACTGTTTCAGAGAAACATCCTGACCAACTTTAGTGTTCTGTGTTTCAGAGAAACATCATGACCAACTTTAGTGTTCTGTGTTTTAGAGAAACATCATGACCAACTTTAGTGTTCTGTGTTTCAGAGAAACATCATGACCAACTTTAGTGTTCTGTGTTTCAGAGGAACATCATGACCAACTTTAGTGTTTACTGTTTTAGAGAAACATCATGACCAACTTTAGTGTTCTGTGTTTCAGAGAAACATCATGACCAACTTTAGTCTTTACTGTTTTAGAGAAACATCATGACCAACTTTAGTCTTTACTGTTTTAGAGAAACATCATGACCAACTTTAGTCTTCTGTGTTTTAGAGAAACATCATGACCAACTTTAGTCTTCTGTGTTTCAGAGAAACATCATGACCAACTTTAGTCTTTACTGTTTTAGAGAAACATCATGACCAACTTTAGTCTTTACTGTTTTAGAGAAACATCATGACCAACTTTAGTCTTCTGTGTTTTAGAGAAACATCATGACCAACTTTAGTGTTCTGTGTTTCAGAGAAACATCATGACCAACTTTAGTCTTCTATGTTTCAGAGAAACATCATGACCAACTTTAGTCTTTACTGTTTTAGAGAAACATCATGACCAACTTTAGTGTTCTGTGTTTTAGAGAAACATCATGACCAACTTTAGTGTTTACTGTTTTAGAGAAACATCATGACCAACTTTAGTCTTTACTGTTTTAGAGAAACATCATGACCAACTTTAGTATTTACTGTTTTAGAGAAACATCATGACCAACTTTAGTCTTTACTGTTTTAGAGAAACATCATGACCAACTTTAGTCTTTACTGTTTTAGAGAAACATCATGACCAACTTTAGTGTTTACTGTTTTAGAGAAACATCATGACCAACTTTAGTGTTCTGTGTTTCAGAGAAACATCATGACCAACTTTAGTGTTCTGTGTTTCAGAGAAACATCATGACCAACTTTAGTGTTCTGTGTTTCAGAGAAACATCATGACCAACTTTAGTGTTCTGTGTTTCAGAGAAACATCATGACCAACTTTAGTCTTTACTGTTTTAGAGAAACATCATGACCAACTTTAGTGTTCTGTGTTTTAGAGAAACATCATGACCAACTTTAGTCTTTACTGTTTTAGAGAAACATCATGACCAACTTTAGTGTTCTGTGTTTCAGAGAAACATCATGACCAACTTTAGTGTTCTGTGTTTCAGAGAAACATCATGACCAACTTTAGTGTTCTGTGTTTTAGAGAAACATCATGACCAACTTTAGTGTTCTGTGTTTCAGAGAAACATCATGACCAACTTTAGTGTTCTGTGTTTCAGAGAAACATCATGACCAACTTTAGTGTTCTGTGTTTTAGAGAAACATCATGACCAACTTTAGTGTTCTGTGTTTCAGAGAAACATCATGACCAACTTTAGTGTTCTGTGTTTCAGAGAAACATCATGACCAACTTTAGTGTTCTGTGTTTCAGAGAAACATCATGACCAACTTTACTGTTCTGTGTTTCAGAGAAACATCATGACCAACTTTAGTGTTCTGTGTTTCAGAGAAACATCATGACCAACTTTAGTGTTCTGTGTTTTAGAGAAACATCATGACCAACTTTAGTCTTTACTGTTTTAGAGAAACATCATGACCAACTTTAGTGTTCTGTGTTTCAGAGAAACATCATGACCAACTTTAGTCTTTACTGTTTTAGAGAAACATCATGACCAACTTTAGTGTTTACTGTTTCAGAGAAACATCCTGACCAACTTTAGTGTTCTGTGTTTCAGAGAAACATCATGACCAACTTTAGTGTTCTGTGTTTTAGAGAAACATCATGACCAACTTTAGAATTTACTGTTTTAGAGAAACATCGTGACCAACTTTAGTCTTTACTGTTTTAGAGAAACATCATGACCAACTTTAGTGTTCTGTGTTTCAGAGAAACATCATGACCAACTTTAGTCTTCTGTGTTTCAGAGAAACATCATGACCAACTTTAGTCTTTACTGTTTTAGAGAAACATCATGACCAACTTTAGTGTTCTGTGTTTTAGAGAAACATCATGACCAACTTTAGTCTTCTGTGTTTTAGAGAAACATCATGACCAACTTTAGTCTTCTGTGTTTTAGAGAAACATCATGACCAACTTTAGTGTTCTGTGTTTCAGAGAAACATCATGACCAACTTTAGTCTTCTGTGTTTCAGAGAAACATCATGACCAACTTTAGTCTTTACTGTTTTAGAGAAACATCATGACCAACTTTAGTCTTTACTGTTTTAGAGAAACATCATGACCAACTTTAGTGTTCTGTGTTTTAGAGAAACATCATGACCAACTTTAGTGTTTACTGTTTTAGAGAAACATCATGACCAACTTTAGTCTTTACTGTTTTAGAGAAACATCATGACCAACTTTAGTGTTCTGTGATTTAGAGAAACATCATGACCAACTTTAGTCTTCTGTGTTTCAGAGAAACATCATGACCAACTTTAGTCTTCTGTGTTTCAGAGAAACATCATGACCAACTTTAGTCTTTACTGTTTTAGAGAAACATCATGACCAACTTTAGTCTTTACTGTTTTAGAGAAACATCATGACCAACTTTAGTCTTCTGTGTTTTAGAGAAACATCATGACCAACTTTAGTGTTCTGTGTTTCAGAGAAACATCATGACCAACTTTAGTCTTCTATGTTTCAGAGAAACATCATGACCAACTTTAGTCTTTACTGTTTTAGAGAAACATCATGACCAACTTTAGTGTTCTGTGTTTTAGAGAAACATCATGACCAACTTTAGTGTTTACTGTTTTAGAGAAACATCATGACCAACTTTAGTCTTTACTGTTTTAGAGAAACATCATGACCAACTTTAGTATTTACTGTTTTAGAGAAACATCATGACCAACTTTAGTCTTTACTGTTTTAGAGAAACATCATGACCAACTTTAGTCTTTACTGTTTTAGAGAAACATCATGACCAACTTTAGTGTTTACTGTTTTAGAGAAACATCATGACCAACTTTAGTGTTCTGTGTTTCAGAGAAACATCATGACCAACTTTAGTGTTCTGTGTTTCAGAGAAACATCATGACCAACTTTAGTGTTCTGTGTTTCAGAGAAACATCATGACCAACTTTAGTGTTCTGTGTTTCAGAGAAACATCATGACCAACTTTAGTCTTTACTGTTTTAGAGAAACATCATGACCAACTTTAGTGTTCTGTGTTTTAGAGAAACATCATGACCAACTTTAGTCTTTACTGTTTTAGAGAAACATCATGACCAACTTTAGTGTTCTGTGTTTCAGAGAAACATCATGACCAACTTTAGTGTTCTGTGTTTCAGAGAAACATCATGACCAACTTTAGTGTTCTGTGTTTTAGAGAAACATCATGACCAACTTTAGTGTTCTGTGTTTCAGAGAAACATCATGACCAACTTTAGTGTTCTGTGTTTCAGAGAAACATCATGACCAACTTTAGTGTTCTGTGTTTTAGAGAAACATCATGACCAACTTTAGTGTTCTGTGTTTCAGAGAAACATCATGACCAACTTTAGTGTTCTGTGTTTCAGAGAAACATCATGACCAACTTTAGTGTTCTGTGTTTCAGAGAAACATCATGACCAACTTTAGTGTTCTGTGTTTCAGAGAAACATCATGACCAACTTTAGTGTTCTGTGTTTCAGAGAAACATCATGACCAACTTTAGTGTTCTGTGTTTTAGAGAAACATCATGACCAACTTTAGTCTTTACTGTTTTAGAGAAACATCATGACCAACTTTAGTGTTCTGTGTTTCAGAGAAACATCATGACCAACTTTAGTCTTTACTGTTTTAGAGAAACATCATGACCAACTTTAGTGTTTACTGTTTCAGAGAAACATCCTGACCAACTTTAGTGTTCTGTGTTTCAGAGAAACATCATGACCAACTTTAGTGTTCTGTGTTTTAGAGAAACATCATGACCAACTTTAGAATTTACTGTTTTAGAGAAACATCGTGACCAACTTTAGTCTTTACTGTTTTAGAGAAACATCATGACCAACTTTAGTGTTCTGTGTTTCAGAGAAACATCATGACCAACTTTAGTCTTCTGTGTTTCAGAGAAACATCATGACCAACTTTAGTCTTTACTGTTTTAGAGAAACATCATGACCAACTTTAGTGTTCTGTGTTTTAGAGAAACATCATGACCAACTTTAGTCTTCTGTGTTTTAGAGAAACATCATGACCAACTTTAGTCTTCTGTGTTTTAGAGAAACATCATGACCAACTTTAGTGTTCTGTGTTTCAGAGAAACATCATGACCAACTTTAGTCTTCTGTGTTTCAGAGAAACATCATGACCAACTTTAGTCTTTACTGTTTTAGAGAAACATCATGACCAACTTTAGTCTTTACTGTTTTAGAGAAACATCATGACCAACTTTAGTGTTCTGTGTTTCAGAGAAACATCATGACCAACTTTAGTGTTTACTGTTTTAGAGAAACATCATGACCAACTTTAGTCTTTACTGTTTTAGAGAAACATCATGACCAACTTTAGTGTTCTGTGATTTAGAGAAACATCATGACCAACTTTAGTCTTCTGTGTTTCAGAGAAACATCATGACCAACTTTAGTCTTCTGTGTTTCAGAGAAACATCATGACCAACTTTAGTCTTTACTGTTTTAGAGAAACATCATGACCAACTTTAGTCTTTACTGTTTTAGAGAAACATCATGACCAACTTTAGTCTTCTGTGTTTTAGAGAAACATCATGACCAACTTTAGTGTTCTGTGTTTCAGAGAAACATCATGACCAACTTTAGTCTTCTATGTTTCAGAGAAACATCATGACCAACTTTAGTCTTTACTGTTTTAGAGAAACATCATGACCAACTTTAGTGTTCTGTGTTTTAGAGAAACATCATGACCAACTTTAGTGTTTACTGTTTTAGAGAAACATCATGACCAACTTTAGTCTTTACTGTTTTAGAGAAACATCATGACCAACTTTAGTATTTACTGTTTTAGAGAAACATCATGACCAACTTTAGTCTTTACTGTTTTAGAGAAACATCATGACCAACTTTAGTCTTTACTGTTTTAGAGAAACATCATGACCAACTTTAGTGTTTACTGTTTTAGAGAAACATCATGACCAACTTTAGTGTTCTGTGTTTCAGAGAAACATCATGACCAACTTTAGTGTTCTGTGTTTCAGAGAAACATCATGACCAACTTTAGTGTTCTGTGTTTCAGAGAAACATCATGACCAACTTTAGTGTTCTGTGTTTCAGAGAAACATCATGACCAACTTTAGTCTTTACTGTTTTAGAGAAACATCATGACCAACTTTAGTGTTCTGTGTTTTAGAGAAACATCATGACCAACTTTAGTCTTTACTGTTTTAGAGAAACATCATGACCAACTTTAGTGTTCTGTGTTTCAGAGAAACATCATGACCAACTTTAGTGTTCTGTGTTTCAGAGAAACATCATGACCAACTTTAGTGTTCTGTGTTTTAGAGAAACATCATGACCAACTTTAGTGTTCTGTGTTTCAGAGAAACATCATGACCAACTTTAGTGTTCTGTGTTTCAGAGAAACATCATGACCAACTTTAGTGTTCTGTGTTTTAGAGAAACATCATGACCAACTTTAGTGTTCTGTGTTTCAGAGAAACATCATGACCAACTTTAGTGTTCTGTGTTTCAGAGAAACATCATGACCAACTTTAGTGTTCTGTGTTTCAGAGAAACATCATGACCAACTTTAGTGTTCTGTGTTTCAGAGAAACATCATGACCAACTTTAGTGTTCTGTGTTTCAGAGAAACATCATGACCAACTTTAGTGTTCTGTGTTTTAGAGAAACATCATGACCAACTTTAGTCTTTACTGTTTTAGAGAAACATCATGACCAACTTTAGTGTTCTGTGTTTCAGAGAAACATCATGACCAACTTTAGTCTTTACTGTTTTAGAGAAACATCATGACCAACTTTAGTGTTTACTGTTTCAGAGAAACATCCTGACCAACTTTAGTGTTCTGTGTTTCAGAGAAACATCATGACCAACTTTAGTGTTCTGTGTTTTAGAGAAACATCATGACCAACTTTAGTGTTCTGTGTTTCAGAGAAACATCATGACCAACTTTAGTGTTCTGTGTTTCAGAGGAACATCATGACCAACTTTAGTGTTTACTGTTTTAGAGAAACATCATGACCAACTTTAGTGTTCTGTGTTTCAGAGAAACATCATGACCAACTTTAGTGTTTACTGTTTTAGAGAAACATCATGACCAACTTTAGTCTTTACTGTTTTAGAGAAACATCATGACCAACTTTAGTCTTTACTGTTTTAGAGAAACATCATGACCAACTTTAGTGTTCTGTGTTTCAGAGAAACATCATGACCAACTTTAGTGTTCTGTGTTTCAGAGAAACATCATGACCAACATTAGTCTTTACTGTTTTAGAGAAACATCATGACCAACTTTAGTGTTCTGTGTTTTAGAGAAACATCATGACCAACTTTAGTGTTCTGTGTTTTAGAGAAACATCATGACCAACTTTAGTGTTTACTGTTTTAGAGAAACATCATGACCAACTTTAGTCTTTACTGTTTTAGAGAAACATCATGACCAACTTTAGTCTTTACTGTTTTAGAGAAACATCATGACCAACTTTAGTGTTTACTGTTTTAGAGAAACATCATGATCAACTTTAGTGTTCTGTGTTTCAGAGAAACATCATGACCAACTTTAGTGTTCTGTGTTTCAGAGAAACATCATGACCAACTTTAGTCTTTACTGTTTTAGAGAAACATCATGACCAACTTTAGTGTTCTGTGTTTTAGAGAAACATCATGACCAACTTTAGTCTTTACTGTTTTAGAGAAACATCATGACCAACTTTAGTGTTCTGTGTTTTAGAGAAACATCATGACCAACTTTAGTCTTTACTGTTTTAGAGAAACATCATGACCAACTTTAGTGTTCTGTGTTTCAGAGAAACATCATGACCAACTTTAGTGTTCTGTGTTTCAGAGAAACATCATGACCAACTTTAGTGTTCTGTGTTTTAGAGAAACATCATGACCAACTCTAGTGTTCTGTGTTTCAGAGAAACATCATGACCAACTTTAGTGTTCTGTGTTTCAGAGAAACATCATGACCAACTTTAGTGTTCTGTGTTTTAGAGAAACATCATGACCAACTTTAGTGTTCTGTGTTTCAGAGAAACATCATGACCAACTTTAGTGTTCTGTGTTTCAGAGAAACATCATGACCAACTTTAGTGTTCTGTGTTTCAGAGAAACATCATGACCAACTTTAGTGTTCTGTGTTTCAGAGAAACATCATGACCAACTTTAGTCTTTACTGTTTTAGAGAAACATCATGACCAACTTTAGTGTTCTGTGTTTCAGAGAAACATCATGACCAACTTTAGTCTTTACTGTTTTAGAGAAACATCATGACCAACTTTAGTGTTTACTGTTTCAGAGAAACATCCTGACCAACTTTAGTGTTCTGTGTTTCAGAGAAACATCATGACCAACTTTAGTGTTCTGTGTTTTAGAGAAACATCATGACCAACTTTAGTGTTCTGTGTTTCAGAGAAACATCATGACCAACTTTAGTGTTCTGTGTTTCAGAGGAACATCATGACCAACTTTAGTGTTTACTGTTTTAGAGAAACATCATGACCAACTTTAGTGTTCTGTGTTTCAGAGAAACATCATGACCAACTTTAGTCTTTACTGTTTTAGAGAAACATCATGACCAACTTTAGTGTTCTGTGTTTCAGAGAAACATCATGACCAACTTTAGTGTTCTGTGTTTCAGAGAAACATCATGACCAACTTTAGTGTTCTGTGTTTCAGAGAAACATCATGACCAACTTTAGTGTTCTGTGTTTCAGAGAAACATCATGACCAACTTTAGTGTTCTGTGTTTCAGAGAAACATCATGACCAACTTTAGTGTTCTGTGTTTCAGAGAAACATCATGACCAACTTTAGTGTTCTGTGTTTCAGAGAAACATCATGACCAACTTTAGTCTTTACTGTTTTAGAGAAACATCATGACCAACTTTAGTGTTCTGTGTTTCAGAGAAACATCATGACAAACTTTAGTGTTCTGTGTTTCAGAGAAACATCATGACCAACTTTAGTATTCTGTGTTTCAGAGAAACATCATGACCAACTTTAGTGTTCTGTGTTTCAGAGAAACATCATGACCAACTATAGTCTTTACTGTTTTAGAGAAACATCATGACCAACTTTAGTCTTCTGTGTTTCAGAGAAACATAATGACCAACTTTAGTCTTCTGTGTTTCAGAGAAACATCATGACCAACTTTAGTCTTTACTGTTTTAGAGAAACATCATGACCAACTTTAGTGTTCTGTGTTTCAGAGAAACATCATGACCAACTTTAGTGTTTACTGTTTCAGAGAAACATCCTGACCAACTTTAGTCTTTACTGTTTTAGAGAAACATCATGACCAACTTTAGTGTTCTGTGTTTCAGAGAAACATCATGACCAACTTTAGTGTTCTGTGTTTTAGAGAAACATCATGACCAACTTTAGTGTTCTGTGTTTCAGAGAAACATCATGACCAACTTTAGTGTTCTGTGTTTCAGAGAAACATCATGACCAACTTTAGTGTTCTGTGTTTCAGAGAAACATCATGACCAACTTTAGTGTTCTGTGTTTCAGAGAAACATCATGACCAACTATAGTCTTTACTGTTTTAGAGAAACATCATGACCAACTTTAGTCTTTACTGTTTTAGAGAAACATCATGACCAACTTTAGTGTTCTGTGTTTCAGAGAAACATCATGACCAACTTTAGTGTTCTGTGTTTCAGAGAAACATCATGACCAACTTTAGTGTTCTGTGTTTTAGAGAAACATCATGACCAACTTTAGTGTTCTGTGTTTCAGAGAAACATCATGACCAACTTTAGTGTTCTGTGTTTCAGAGAAACATCATGACCAACTTTAGTGTTCTGTGTTTTAGAGAAACATCATGACCAACTTTAGTGTTCTGTGTTTCAGAGAAACATCATGACCAACTTTAGTGTTCTGTGTTTCAGAGAAACATCATGACCAACTTTAGTGTTCTGTGTTTCAGAGAAACATCATGACCAACTTTAGTGTTCTGGTTTTCAGAGAAACATCATGACCAACTTTAGTGTTCTGTGTTTCAGAGAAACATCATGACCAACTTTAGTGTTCTGTGTTTCAGAGAAACATCATGACCAACTTTAGTGTTCTGTGTTTCAGAGAAACATCATGACCAACTTTAGTCTTTACTGTTTTAGAGAAACATCATGACCAACTTTAGTGTTCTGTGTTTCAGAGAAACATCATGACCAACTTTAGTCTTTACTGTTTTAGAGAAACATCATGACCAACTTTAGTGTTCTGTGTTTTAGAGAAACATCATGACCAACTTTAGTGTTCTGTGTTTCAGAGAAACATCATGACCAACTTTAGTGTTCTGTGTTTTAGAGAAACATCATGACCAACTTTAGTGTTCTGTGTTTCAGAGAAACATCATGACCAACTTTAGTGTTCTGTGTTTCAGAGAAACATCATGACCAACTTTAGTTTTCTGTGTTTCAGAGAAACATCATGACCAACTTTAGTGTTCTGTGTTTCAGAGAAACATCATGACCAACTTTAGTGTTCTGTGTTTCAGAGAAACATCATGACCAACTATAGTCTTTACTGTTTTAGAGAAACATCATGACCAACTTTAGTCTTTACTGTTTTAGAGAAACATCATGACCAACTTTAGTGTTCTGTGTTTCAGAGAAACATCATGACCAACTTTAGTGTTTACTGTTTCAGAGAAACATCCTGACCAACTTTAGTCTTTACTGTTTTAGAGAAACATCATGACCAACTTTAGTGTTCTGTGTTTTAGAGAAACATCATGACCAACTTTAGTGTTCTGTGTTTCAGAGAAACATCATGACCAACTTTAGTGTTCTGTGTTTTAGAGAAACATCATGACCAACTTTAGTGTTCTGTGTTTCAGAGAAACATCATGACCAACTTCTGACCTTGAAGCAGTTCAGAACGGACTGCTTCCTGTCCTTCTTTCTCTCTTTCTGTCGTTTTCCAACAGCAGTAATGGTTCATGAATCACATGTCTCTATTCCACTAAGACCTCATTGAAAAACAATGCAGAAAATGGAATCAGGGCTGTGTGTGTCATTCTTATCGAAAGTCCCGTTAACTCTCTCACAAAAACACACACGTAAAAACGCTTGCACGCACACACACACACACACACACACACACACACACACACACACACACACACACACACACACACACACACACACACACACACACACACACACACACACACACACACACACACACACACACACACACACACCTCTAGCTCAATCTAGCCATCTCTGGTCACTGTCAGCAGCTAGTTAATGAGAAGGGGACAAAATCAATGCACACACCATGGGAGGAATTCCTGATTACCTACCCCTCGTGTTTGTGTGTGTGTGTGTGTGTCTGTGTCTCTCTCTGTGTGTGTGTGTGTGTGTGTGTGTGTGTGTGTGTGTGTGTGTGTGTGTGTGTGTGTGTGTCTCTCTCTCTGTGTGTGTGTGTGTGTGTTTGTGTGTGTGTCCTTTATCTTCCACAGTGGGGAAAGAGAGAAAAAATAAATACATTTAAAGACGAACGTCGTCCTGTATAATTTTTGCTGACTAATCTCTCCCTCTCTCTCTCTCTCTCTCTTGCTCTCCCTCCACAGCAACTCATATCTCTCAGAGAGTCACTGATGTCACCCAGCCCATCAGGGCTCAAAGGCCCCCAAATACCAAATATAAAGCAACTTCCACACATCCTCTGTCTCCACTCTCTCTTTCCCTCTGTTCTGACTCTCTACCCTCCATCTCTCTCTTTCCCTCTGTTCTGACTCTCTACCATCCCTCTTGCTCTCTTTCCCTCTGTTCTGACTCTCTACCCTCCCTCTCTCTCTTTCCCTCTGTTCTGACTCTCTACCCTCCCTCTTGCTCTCTTTCCCTCTGTTCTGACTCTCTACCCTCCCTCTCTCTCTCTTTCCCTCTGTTCTGACTCTACCCTCCCTCTCTCTCTCTCTTTCCCTCTGTTCTGACTCTCTACCCTCCCTTTCTCTCTCTTTCCCTCTGTTCTGACTCTCTACCCTCCCTCTCTCTCTCTTTCCCTCTGTTCTGACTCTCTACCCTCCCTCTCTCTCTTTACCTCTGTTCTTACTCTCTACCCTCCCTCTCTCTCTCTCCCTCTGTTCTGACTCTCTACCCTCCCTCTCTGACTCTCTACCCTCCCTCTCTCTCTCTTTCCCTCTGTTCTGACTCGCTACCCTCCCTCTCTCTCTCCCTCTGTTCTGACTCTCTACCCTCCCTCTCTCTCTTTCCCTCTGTTCTTACTCTCTACCCTCCCTCTCTCTCTCCCTCTGTTCTGACTCTCTACCCTCCCTCTCTGACTCTCTACCCTCCCTCTCTCTCTTTCCCTCTGTTCTTACTCTCTACCCTCTCTCTCTCTTTCCCTCTGTTCTGACTCTCTACCATCCGTCTCTCCCTTTCCCTCTGTTCTGACTCTCTACCATCCGTCTCTCCCTTTCCCTCTGTTCTGACTCTCTACCCTCCCTCTCTGACTCTCTACCCTCCCTCTCTCTCTCTTTCCCTCTGTTCTGACTCTCTACCCTCCCTCTCTCTCTCCCTCTGTTCTGACTCTCTACCCTCCCTCTCTCTCTTTCCCTCTGTTCTGACTCTCTACCCTCCCTCTCTCTCTTTCCCTCTGTTCTGACTCTCTACCCTCCCTCTGTCTCTCTTTCTCTCTGTTCTGACTCTCTACCCCCCCTCCCTCTCTCTCTCTCTGTTCTGACTCTCTACCCTCCCTCTCGCTCTCTTTCCCTCTGTTCTGACTCTCTACCCTCCCTCTCTCTCTCTTTACCTCTGTTCTGACTCTCCCCTCCCTATCTCTCTCTTTCCCTCTGTTCTGACTCTCTACCCTCCCTCTCTCTCTTTCCATCTGTTCTGACTCTCTACCATTCCTCTCTCTCTTTCTCTCTGTTCCAACTCTCTACTCTCCCTCTCTCTCTTTCCCTCTGTTCTGACTCTCTACCCTCCCTATCTCTCTCTCTCTTTCCCTCTGTTCTGACTCTCTACCCTCCCTTTCTCTCTTTCCATCTGTTCTGACTCTCTACCATCCCTCTCTCTCTCTTTCCCTTTGTTCTGACTCTCTACCCTCCCTATCTCTCGCTCTCTTTCTCTCTGTTCTGACTCTCTACCCTCCCTTTCTCTCTTTCCATCTGTTCTGACTCTCTACCATCCCTCTCTCTCTCTTTCCCTTTGTTCTGACTCTCTACCCTCCCTATCTCTCGCTCTCTCTCTCTCTGTTCTGACTCTCTACCATCCCTCTCTCTCTCTCTCTCTCTCTCTCTCCCCCTCAGGGCTCCAGATCCTCTATCTGTTCTGACTTTCTACCCACCCAGTATAGTATACACAGACTGGACAACAGGACAATGATCCTAAGCCCGGACTTGAACCTGATCGAACATCTCTGGAGACCTGAAAATAGCTGTGCAGCAACACTCCCCATCCAATCTGACAGAGCTTGAGAGGATCTGCAGAGAAGAATGGGAGAAACTTCCCAAATACAGGTGTGCCAGGCTTGTAGCGTCAAACCCAAGAAGACTCAAGGTTGTAATCGCTGCCAAAGGTGCTTCAACAAAGTACTGAGTAAAGGGTCTGAATACTTATGTAAATGTGATATCTAAGTTTTTTTTAAATATACATTTGCACACATAAAATAAACAGTTTTTGCTTTGTAATTCTGGGTTATTGTGTGTAGATTGATGAGGGGGGAAAAAAACAATTTAATACATATTATAATAAGGCTGTAACGTGACAAAATGTGTAAAAAGTCAAGGGGTCTGAATACTTTCTGAATGCACTGTATATCAGTATATTAGACTCTCTCTCTCTCTGCAGTGATGTTGTTTTCATCACTTCTGGTTTAACACTGACATCAAGTGGTGATTGTCCAAACTGCACCCCTGTTAAGATATAAAGAGAGAGAGAGAGAAGAGAGCAGGGAGAGAGCAGCAGAGCAGAGAGAGCAGAGAGAGAGAAGAGAGAGAGCAGAGAACAGAGAGAAAAGAGAGAGCAGCAGAGCAGAGAGAGCAGAGGGAGAGAGAGAGAGAGAGAGAAGAGAGAGGACAGAGCCAGAGAGAGCAGATAACAGAGAAGAGAGAGCAGAGAGAGAGAGCAGAGAGAGAGCAGAGAACAGAGAGAGAGAGAGCAGAGAGAGCAGAGAGAGAGAAGAGAGAGAACAGAGAGAAGAGAGAGCAGAGAGACCAGAGGGAGTGAGAGAGCAGAGAAGAGAGAGAGCAGATAACAGAGAGAGCAGAGGGAGTGAGAGAGCAGAGAACAGAGCGAATAGAGAGCAGAGAACAAGAGCAGAGAGAGAGAGAGCAGAGAACAATAGCAGAAAGAGAGAGAGCAGAGAGGGAGAGAGAACAGAGAGGGAGAGAGAACAGAGAGGGCAGAGAGAGTGAGCAGAAAGCAGGCTGAGAGAGCAGAGAGTGAGAGAAAGAGAGAAGAGAGGGCCGAGAGCAGAGAGAGTGCAGAGAGAGAGCAAAGAGAGCAGAGTGAAAGAGAGAGAGAGAAGAGAGAGGGCAGAGAGCAGAGGGAGAGATAGAGCAGAGAACAGAGAGAGCAGAGAGCAGGCTGAGAAAGCAAAGAGAGAGTGAGAGAGCATAGAGTGAGAGCAGAGAGAGAGCAGTGAGAGAGAGAGCAGAGAGAGAGCAGAGCAGAGAGAGAGCAGAGAGAGAGCAGAGAGAGAGAGCAGAGCAGAGGGAGAGAGCAGAGAGAGAGAGAGCAGAGAGAGAGAGAGCAGAGAGAGAGAGAGAGAGCAGTGAGAGAGCAGAGAGAGAGCAGAGCAGAGAGCAGTGAGAGAGCAGAGAGCAGAGAGAGAGAGAGCAGAGAGAGAAAGAGCAGAGAGAGAGCAGAGCAGAGGGAGAGAGCAGAGAGAGAGAGAGAGCAGAGCAGAGAGCAGTGAGAGAGAGAGAGCAGAGAGCAGTGAGAGAGCAGAGAGCAGTGAGAGAGAGTGGAGAGAGAGAGAGAGAGAGAGCAGAGAGAGAGCAGAGAGCAGTGAGAGAGAGTGGAGAGAGAGAGAGAGAGCAGAGAGCTGAGAGAGTAGAATCTCCCTCTCTGATGACATCACATCATAGTCCTGGAGAGATTCCACCGGGCCGCATTATTACTTGCTACAGTGACCCTGCATCACAACACTCTGTTGCTATAGTGACCCTGCATCACAACACTCTGTTACTATAGTGACCCTGCATCACAACACTCTCTTGCTATAGTGACCCTGCATCACAACACTCTCTTGCTATAGTGACCCTGCATCACAACACTCTGTTGCTATAGTGACCCTGCATCACAACACTATGTTGCTATAGTGACCCTGCATCACAACACTATGTTGCTATAGTGACCCTGCATCACAACACTCTGTTGCTATAGTGACCCTGCATCACAACACTATGTTGCTATAGTGACCCTGCATCACAACACTCTGTTGCTCTAGTAACCCTGCATCACAACACTCTGTTGCTATAGTGACCCTGCATTACAACACTCTGTTGCTATAGTGACCCTGCATCACAACACTCTGTTGCTACAGTGACCCTGCATCACAACACTCTGTTGCTATAGTGACCCTGCATCACAACACTCTCTTGCTATAGTGACCCTGCATCACAACACTCTGTTGCTATAGTGACCCTGCATCACAACACTATGTTGCTATAGTAACCCTGCATTACAACACTCTGTTGCTATAGTAACCCTGCATCACAACACTCTCTTGCTATAGTGACCCTGCATTACAACACTCTGTTGCTATAGTGACCCTGCATTACAACACTCTGTTGCTATAGTGACCCTGCATCACAACACTCTGTTGCTATAGTGACCCTGCATTACAACACTATGTTGCTATAGTGACCCTGCATCACAACACTCTCTTGCTATAGTGACCCTGCATTACAACACTCTGTTGCTATAGTGACCCTGCATTACAACACTCTGTTGCTATAGTGACCCTGCATCACAACACTCTGTTGCTATATTGACCCTGCATTACAACACTCTGTTGCTATAGTGACCCTGCATCACAACACTATGTTGCTATAGTGACCCTGCATCACAACACTCTGTTGCTATAGTGACCCTGCATCACAACACTCTCTTGCTATAGTGACCCTGCATCACAACACTCTGTTGCTATAGTGACCCTGCATCACAACACTATGTTGCTATAGTGACCCTGCATCACAACACTCTGTTGCTACAGTGACCCTGCATCACAACACTCTGTTGCTATAGTGACCCTGCATCACAACACTATGTTGCTATAGTAACCCTGCATTACAACACTCTGTTGCTATAGTAACCCTGCATCACAACACTCTCTTGCTATAGTGACCCTGCATTACAACACTCTGTTGCTATAGTGACCCTGCATTACAACACTCTGTTGCTATAGTGACCCTGCATTACAACACTCTGTTGCTATAGTGACCCTGCATCACAACACTCTGTTGCTATAGTGACCCTGCATTATAACACTATGTTGCTATAGTGACCCTGCATCACAACACTCTCTTGCTATAGTGACCCTGCATTACAACACTCTGTTGCTATAGTGACCCTGCATTACAACACTCTGTTGCTATAGTGACCCTGCATCACAACACTCTGTTGCTATAGTGACCCTGCATCACACCACTCTGTTGCTATAGTGACCCTGCATCACAACACTCTGTTGTACAATTTGTTTAATTCTATTCCACATATTTAATTGTTTTGTATTTCATTTCATATTTGTTTCATGTTTCAACCAGTCGCAGGTTAACGTCAACCTGACAGAGGAAACGTAACATCAATAACCAAACTGTTTTCACAATTAACATGCTTTTCTTGTTTCAAGTATGTTTTATTATGAAAAGTACAATATATCCTTGTATACTTGTACAACTATGGAGCGTATGTCCATGTATAATTATACAATTTGTTATTCAACATAAAAGACAGCAAATGATCACATTGGTATTTTAACAGCGTTATTGTCACAATTATGGGAAGACACGCATGTGTGTGTGTGTCCTGTGTGCGTGTGTGTCCTGTGTGTGTGTGTGTCCTGTGTGTGTGTGTGTCCTGTGTGTGTGTGTGTCCTGTGTGTGTGTGTGTCCTGTGTGTGTGTGTGTCCTGTGTGTGCGTGTCCTGTGTGTGTGTGTGTCCTGTGTGTGTGTGTCCTGTGTGTGCGTGTCCTGTGTGTGTGTGTGTCCTGTGTGTGTGTGTGTCCTGTGTGTGTGTGTGTCCTGTGTGTGTGTGTGTCCTGTGTGTGCGTGTCCTGTGTGTGTGTGTGTCCTGTGTGTGTTTGTGTCCTGTGTGTGTGTGTCCAGTATCTGTGAGTGTGTGTGTGTTTGTTTGTTTGTCCAGTGTGTGTGTGTGTGTGTCCTGTGTGTCCAGTGTGTGTGAGTGTGTGTGTGTGTTTTGTCAAGTGTGTGTGTGTCGAGTGTGTGTTTGTCCAGTGTGTGTGTGTGTTTCAAGTGTGTGTGTGTGTGTGTGTGTCCAGTGTGTGTGTGTGTGTGTGTGTCCCGGATGTGTATCTGTCTAGTGTGTGTGTGTGTCCAGTGTGTATGTGTGTGTGTGTCCAGTGTGTATGTGTGTGTGTGTGTCCAGTGTGTATGTGTGTGTGTGTGTCCCGGATGTGTATCTGTCTAGTGTGTGTGTGTGTCCAGTGTGTATGTGTGTGTGTGTCCAGTGTGTATGTGTGTGTGTGTCCAGTGTGTGTGTGTGTGTGTGTGTCCAGTGTGTATGTGTGTGTGTGTCCAGTGTGTGTGTGTGTGTGTGTGTGTGTGTGTGTGTGTGTCCATTGTGTGTGTGAGTGTCCATTGTGTGTGTGAGTGTCCATTGTGTGTGTGAGTGTGTGTCCAGTGTGTGTGAGCGTGTGTGTGTGTCCAGTGTGTGTGTGTCCAGTGTGTGTGTGTGTTCAGTGTGTGTCCTGTGTGTGTGTGTGTCCAGTGTGTGTGTGTGTCTGTCCAGTGTGTGTTTGTGTTCAGTGTTTGTCCTGTGTGTGTGTGTGTGTCCAGTGTGTGTGTGTTTGTGTGTGTCCAGTGTGTGTCCAGTGTATGTGTGTGTGTGTGTCCAGTGTGTGTCCAGTGTGTGTGTCCAGTGTATGTGTGCGTTTGTCCAGTGTGTGTGTTCAGTGTGTGTGTGTGTGTGTGTGTGTGTGTGTGTGTGTGTGTGTGTGTGTGTGTGTGTGTGTGTGTGTGTGTGTGTCAGGTTATTATTTCAGGGACACTGAGGAGTCATAATAAAGCCCAAACCCTGGATAGAGGGGCTCAGTGAATGTGGAGGTGAATGTGATCAGGTGGGTCAGTGTGTCAGAGGAGGCTCTATAGAAGGACAGAGTGCCGGCTGGCCAGTCCAGATACACTCCTACTCTGTGGGGGCTGGAGGAGGGGACGTCTATGGTAGTCCGATTATTATTGTGCCAGGCAGTGTAACGGTTGTCAGAGCAGATCAGACACCAGGACTTGTCATTGTATCCAAGACAACAGTCATTAACCCCTCCTCTCCTGCTGATTCCTTTATATGTCACTCCTATAACAGCCTCTCCCCCACTCCTCTCTACCTCCCAGTAACAGCGCCCAGTCAGACCCTCTCTACACAGCACCTGTTCCCAGTCCTCAAATCTCTCTGGGTGATCAGGATACGGCTGCTCCTCTCTCCTCCATGTCACCTGTCTGTTCTCCTCAGACAGAGAGAGGAGTCTGTTTACTGTGTTTGGGTCCAGTGTGAGATCACAGACATCTGATGGATGAAACCAGACACAATATTAGAAATCATCATCATTCACATTAGAATGTTAACTCACTTTTCACTAATTCATTTAATGTAGATGTTTCTAGGTATCAAAAGGAGAAGTTAAGGTAACTTGAGACTTGTTGAATGATCATATGTTATACTGTATGGTAATATAAAACACACTTATTCCCATTAATTACACACACACACACACACACACACACACACACACACACACACACACACACACACACACACACACACACACACACACACACACACACACACACACACACACACACACACACACAGACACACACACACACACACACACACACACACATTGTCAAAGCAACTCTTTGTAAACGTTGGTGTCCCTGATTTCTGCTTCTGTAGAACTACAGCTGATATTTAATATGACCAAGTAAGTAATGATGGTGGTCTTTGACTTTGACTTAACTTGAATTAAGACTTATTCTTAGTCATATTCTTCACAGCAGTCAACACTCACATTTTCTAAGCCCAGGTTTCATTGTGTTCTCTCCACCATGTTCCACACTGTAGCGGTAAGCAGAAGAACAGACAGTCATTGAGGGATACACCTGAACTCTCACACACACACACACACACACACACACACACACACACACACACACACACACACACACACACACACACACACACACACACACACACACACACACACACACACACACACACACACACACACACACACACACACACACACACACTGGACACACACACACACAAAGGACACACACAAAGGACACACACATACTGGACACACACAGTCAGCATATAACTTTGTCCAAGTGGTGGTCAGAATGTTTGTCTTAACTAGCCTGATAAGTCAAACATGTCTGATATGAACATTGACATAAACCCTCTACATACTTGAGTTTCTCCAGTCTGCAGAGTGGATCCTCCAGTCCAGCAGAGAGCAGTCTGACTCCTGAGTCTCCTGGGTGATTGTAGCTCAGGTCCAGCTCTCTCAGGTGTGAGGGGTTTGACCTCAGAGCTGAGACCAGAGAAGCACAGCCTTCCTCTGTGACTAGACAGCCTGACAGCCTGCAAAGAGTCAAATCATATTAAAATCACACTGATATTCTTTGGTGGTGAAAATAGTGGCAGTATAACGTTTTAACATTTTCAGATACATCAGAGTCCTGAAACCTGCCATATCTATTCATAAATGGATGTTTCATTATTTGAAATGACAAATGATCAAAGTATTGCCTGCAGATAGAAACATGTATAGTACAAATATTTGAGTAGACTGACCAGACCAGTTTAAAAAGCAGTTTCAGTAAAAAGACAGACAGTGAGGTATCAGATTTAGATTGTATTGAGTATACAGTCCACACCATATCTATAATGACAGTGAGGTATCAGATTTAGATTGTATTGAGTATACAGTCCACACCATATCTATAATGACAGTGAGGTATCAGATTTAGATTGTATTGAGTAAACAGTCCACACCATATCTATAATGACAGTGAGGTATCAGATTTAGATTGTATTGAGTAAACAGTCCACACCATATCTATAATGACAGTGAGGTATCAGATTTAGATTGTATTGAGTATACAGTCCACACCATATCTATAATGACAGTGAGGTATCAGATTTAGATTGTATTTAGTATACAGTCCACACCATATCTATAATGACAGTGAGGTATCAGATTTAGATTGTATTGAGTAAACAGTCCACACCATATCTATAATGACAGTGAGGTATCAGATTTAGATTGTATTTAGTAAACAGTCCACACCATATCTATAATGACAGTGAGGTATCAGATTTAGATTGTATTGAGTAAACAGTCCACACCATATCTATAATGACAGTGAGGTATTGTTAGGAATTTTGTTAATAAATAGTTAAAACAAATTCTAGCTTTAGATAAAACTATAACTAATTGAACTCTGCATGCCTGGGGAAAAGAGATTTGTGTTGTGGGTCATAAAATAAGCAGAAAGGGTCGTTAAACTATGGTTGAACTGACCCAACTTAGCCCTGAGGTGTTTAGATAACTTTTTAGGTTTTCCATTATCTTGAGTTGTCTGCTAAAGTGGTAATCAATTATAGTGAGCCTTCAGGATAAATGATTATATGTTGTTTCATGTGAGAGCCCTGTGAGGTTAGAATGAACTTTTGAACCTGTTTTCTATTTGTCAGGACAATGAGACTTAATTCTGTAATCTATGACGTCATATCTTGTATATAAACCTGTGTTTATGCTCAAATGGGAGCTTGCTCCGAGAATAAACTCTATTATCTAATTTTGATAAGACTGTATCCTGTCTATTTTATGTTAATAAGTATCTTACAAATTCTTATAAATAGACAGATTGAATTTAATGAATGAGTACATTAGAGGAATTATTTAATTCCACTAACAGGTATCAGATTTAGATTGTATTGAGTAAACAGTCCACACCATATCTATAATGACAGTGAGGTATCAGATTTAGATTGTATTGAGTAAACAGTCCACACCATATCTATAATGACAGTGAGGTATCAGATTTAGATTGTATTGAGTAAACAGTCCACACCATATATATAATGGGTTGAAGATTCTTGAAATAGCTCTCCTGTTGCATCAGTATTGTTTGATCAACTGTAATAAACTCTATGCCAACATAACAAAAATGATCATGCTCCTCACGGCCGACAAGGAAAACAGCTTTGAGGTGTGGAATCACAGTTGTAGCAAAGGTCTGTGAGCCACCCCAGATGAAGTCATCAACATGACAGGCAAGTACTCCAGTCAAGCCAATAGAAAACTGCAGGATCCACTTGTGACATTTCTCCACCTGTACTCAGCACCGTTGCCTTGACTTTGCTGTACCAGTTGAGTGATGCATCTGCCAGACCAGACACACACCTTTTTAGTTTCCACAGTGTTCCTTCACCCTTAGCTTCAGGCGGAGGTCAGATGTGAATGTCCCTTGATGCTCTGTTCCCTGCAGAAATGCAGATTTGATGTCTATGGAATTAAGTTTCCATTGTTTCTGGCAGATCACTGTCAGCAGCAATCTGAGTGATTCTGAGACGCATGTCGGTGAGTCTTTTGGGAGTTGTTTAGCAGCCAGCTCCTCTAAACCTCTAGCCACTAGATGAGTCTTTTGGGAGTTGTTTAGCAGCCAGCTCCTCTAAACCTCTAGCCTCTAGATGAGTCTTTTGGGAGTTGTTTAGCAGCCAGCTCCTCTAAACCTCTAGCCACTAGATGAGTCTTTTGGGAGTTGTTTAGCAGACAGCTCCTCTAAACCTCTAGCCACTAGATGAGTCTTTTGGGAGTTGTTTAGCAGACAGCTCCTCAAAACCTCTAGCCACTAGATGAGTCGTTTGGGAGTTGTTTAACAGACAGCTCTTCTAAACCTCTAGCCACTAGATGAGTCTTTTGTGAGTTGTTTAGCAGCCAGCTCCTCAAAACCTCTAGCCACTAGATGAGTCGTTTGGGAGTTGTTTAGCAGCCAGCTTCTCTAAACCTCTAGCTACTAGATGAGTCGTTTGGGAGTTGTTTAGCAGCCAGCTCCTCTAAACCTCCAGCCACTAGACATGCTTTTGGCACTATTCCAGTTCTTTAAGGGACACACCCACCTTGTTGAAACACATTTTTGGCCAATGTCTTTGACTTCCTCAAACACTCAATTTTTCCTCCAATTACTGAGCTCATCTAGTTTAGAGTCAAATGACACATCCTTTGTTTCAAGTACATCATCATTTTGAATGTCATTCTGTTTTTCGCGATTTTAAATTGGTTGAAATCTGATAAGTGACAGGTCAGTTGACCCTGTTGGACCAGAAAGTGTTGCTGGTTCAGAGTTCTGCTAGTTGGACCAGTTCTGGTGTTTTCCTTTGGCTTTTCCTGCTCGTCCAATGACGGTTGCTGTATGTGGAATACCACTTTCTCTGTCCATGTATTTAACAGTTTGTCCAGTTTTCAGATTGGAACAACCACGCTGTCTTAACACATGTGGCTTGTGACTAGAGGTCGACCGATTATGATTTTTCAACGCCGATACCGATTAATTTGCCGATTTCTTTTAAATGTATTTGTAATTATGACAATTACAACAATACTGAATGAACACTTATTTTAACTTAAATATAATACATCAATAAAATCAATTTAGCCTCAAATAAAATGAAACATGTTCAATTTGGTTTAAATAATGCAAAAACAAAGTGTTGGAGAAGAAAGTAAAAGTACAATATGTGCCATGTAAGAAAGCTAACGTTTAGGTTCCTTGCTCAGAACATGAGAACATATGAAAGCTGGTGGTTCCTTTTAACATGAGTCTTCAATATTCCCAGGTAAGAAGTTTTAGGTTGTAATTATTATAGGAATTATTGGACAATTTCTCTCTATACGATTTGTATTTCATATACCTTTGACTATTGGATGTTCTTATAGGCACTTTAGTATTGCCAGTGTAACAGTATAGCTTCCGTCCCTCTCCTCGCCCCTACCTGGACTCGAACCAGGAACACAACGATAACAGCCTCCCTCGAAGCAGCGTTACCCATAGCTCCACAAAAGCCGCAGCCCATGCAGAGCAAGGGGAACAACCACTCCAAGTCTCAGAGCGAGTGACGTTTGAAACGCTATTAGCGCGCACCCCGCTAACTAGCTAGCCATTTCACATCGGTTATGAAGTCATAAACAGCTCAATGCTTGAAGCACAACGAAGAGCTGCTGGTAAAACGCATGAAAGTGCTGTTTGAATGAATGCTTACGAGCCTGCTTCTGCCTACCACCGCTCAGTCAGACTGCTCTATCAAATCATAGACTTAATTATAACATAATAACACACAGAAATACGAGCCTTAGGTCATTAATATGGTCGAATCTGGAAACTATCGTCTCGAAAACAAGACGTTTATTCATTCAGTGAAATACGGAATCGTTCTGTATTTTATCTAACGGGTGGCAACCATAAGTCTAAATATTCCTGTTACATTGCACAACCTTCAATGTTATGTCATAATTACGTAAAATTCTGGCAAATTAGGCGGCCCAAACTGTTGCATATACCCTGACTCTGCGTGCAATGAACGCAAGAGAAGTGACACAATTTCACCTGGTAAATATTGCCTGCTAACCTGGATTTCTTTTAGCAAAATATGCAGGTTTAAAAATATATACTTCTGTGTATTGATTTTAAGAAAGGCATTGATGTTTATGGTTAGGTACAGTCACGCAACGATTGTGCTTTTTTTGCAAATGTGCTTTTGTTAAATCATCCCCCGTTTGGCGAAGTTGACTGTCTTTGTTAGGAAGAAATAGTCTTCACAGAGTTCGCAACGAGCCAGGTTAGCAGGCAATATTAACTAAATATGCAGGTTTAAAAATATATACTTGTGTATTGAGTTTAAGAAAGGCATTGATGTTTATGGTTAGGTACAGTTGGAGGAAGACAGTCCTTTTTCGCGAATGCGCACCGCATCGATTATATGCAACGCAGGACACGCTAGATAAACTAGTAATATCATCAACCATGTGTAGTTAACTAGTGATTATGATTGATTGATTGTTTTTTATAAGATAAGTTTAATGCTAGCTAGCAACTTACCTTGGCTTCTTACTGCATTCACGTAACAGGCAGGCTCCTCGTGGAGTGCAATGTAATCAGGTGGTTAGAGCGTTGGACTAGTTAACTGTAAGGTTGCAAGATTGAATCCCCGAGCTGACAAGGTAAAAATCTGTCATTCTGCCCCTGAACAAGGCAGTTAACCAACCGTTCCTAGGCTGTCATTGAAAATAAGAATTTGTTCTTAACTGACTTGCCTAGTTAAATAAAGGATAAATAAAGGTGTAAAAAAAAAATCTGCCAAATCGGTGTCCAAAAATACAGATTTCCGATTGTTATGAAAACTTGAAATCAGCCCTAATTAATTAGCCATTACGATTAATCAGTCGACCTCTACTTGTGACTCTACTCAAGGTTGTAATCTCATTGGTTGCATTTGCAGTTTGTTTTGGTTATGTTTTGCTCAATATTAAAATGGTGGATGATGACTGGAGTCATTATATTTAGAGGTGAGTAGATAACATGTTTCTAAACACTACTAAATTAATCCTGATGATGCCAGAAATACAAATCATGAATCAATCATGAATAATGAGATAGAAAGTTACGGAGACTACAACAAAACAGATAACCTCTCACCATTACCAATAACAGAGGGGGTCTGATCTTTGGGCCTCTATAACTTTGTTATTCATCATCATTCACGATTCATTCCTGATTATTCATAATCATGGCAGCATCCACATGAATGTAGAAGTGTTCAGAAACATCTTCTATTCTTACTGACAATACAAGTGAAGTGACTCCAAAATGACAGGACATTATTCACCATTCAGTTTCTATTAGGAAAAACATCCAAAACACAACCAAGACAAACCGCAAATTAATTTAACAGGTTTGTAGAATCATAAACTTGATGTAATCACTGCAGGAATGGAATATGGGACCAAATACTAAACTTATGACTACTTTAATACACTATAAGTGAATTTGTCCAAATAATTAAGACTTCTTCAAATGGGAGAACTAGATACATGAAGTGCTTTCATTTCTAAACGGTAAAACAAAGAAAAGGTGACATTCTGTACTGTCACCTAAAATATATATATTTTTGTTTTACCTTTATTTAACTAGGCAAGTCAGTTAAGAACAAATTCTTCTTTTCAATGATGGCCTAGGAGGGGGAAGAACAACAGATGTTTACCTTGTCGGCTCGGGGATTCGATCCAGCAACCTTTCGGTTACTAGTCCAACGCCTAGTGGTCATATCTCAAATCCAAAATGCTGGAGCATAGCACCAAATGTAAAACTGTAAGCTTCACTGTCCAAACACATATGGTGAGGACTATGTGTGTCTGGTAAACACATGTGGATCTGGTGAACAGTTATCACTTGTTACCAACTACAGGAATACTGACCTCAGAGTCTCCAGTTTACAGTGGGGATTCCCCAGTCCAGCAGAGAGCAGCTTCACTCCTGAATCCTTCAGGTCATTGTTACTCAGGTCCAGCTCTCTCAGGTGTGAGGGGTTTGACCTCAGAGCTGAGACCAGAGAAGCACAGCCTTCCTCTGTGACTAGACAGCCTGACAGCCTGCAAAGAGAGATCATCATGACTTCACAAACACACTGTTAATTTAACGAGCAGTGTAGAAGGACAATGGCAGATGCATTTGGTTAATTCACCCAAACAACATATAGATTCATCTTCTGTCTCATAGAATTGTATGGTCCCAATGTTATACTAATGTGAAAATCAATGCATTTATTCAATATGTTATTCAACATAAAATTATATACATATTATAAAACATATTTTTCTCCAAACTGAATATTTCTTGCTGATGATTAGTTCTTATATGTCATTTTATTTACTCACAGAACAGCTCTGGAGGCTTTTACCACTGGCATCAGCCTCAGAAGACCTTCCTCTGATCTGGAGTATTTCTTCAGGTCAAACACATCCAGCTCCTTTTCTGAAGTCAGCAACACAAAGACCAGAGCTGACCACTGTGCAGGTGACAGTTTGGGTTTTGACAGACTTCCTGATCTCAGGTATCTTTGGATCTCCTCCACTAGAGAATGGTCATTCAGTTCATTCAGACAGTGGAACAGATTAATGCACCTCTCTGGAGAAGGATTCTCCCTCATCTTCTCCTTGATGTACTTGACAGTTTCTTCATGGCTCTGTGAGCTGCTTTTTGTCATTGTCAATAGACCTTGTAAGTGCTTCTGATTGGACTCCAGTGAGAGGCCCAGAAGGAAGCGGAGGAAAAGGTCCAGGTTTCCCGTCTCACTTTGTAAGGCTTTATCCACAGCACTTTTGTAGAAAGTAACTTCAGGCTCGTCTTTTGTTTGCAGTTTGTTCATTAGATTCTCATTGTTGTTGTTGAATGAGAGGAACACATATACAGCAGCCAGAAACTCCTGAATGCTCAGATGCACGAAGCAGTACACCTTGTCCTGGTACAGCCCACATTCCTCTTTAAAGAGCTGTGTGCACAATCCTGAGTACACTGAGGCTTCACTGACATCAATGCCAGCCTCTTTCAGGTCTTCTTCATAGAAAATCTGATTGCCCTTCACAAGCTGTTGAAAAGCCAGTTTTCCCAGTGACAGAATGCTCTCTTTATTCCAGTGTGGACCTGTCTCTTCTTTCCCAAGATACTTTTCATTCTTCTGTTTGGTATGAAACACCACAAGGTGTTTCCTCATCACTGAATCTCTTCCTGAAGTACTCATCCTTCTGTGGGTCATTGAACCCTCGTACCTCTGTCACCTGGTCAACACACACTGAAGGGATCTTATTGGCTGCTGCAGGTCGGGTTGTTATCCAGAGGAGAGCAGAGGGAAGCAGATTTCCCTTGATGAGATTTGTCAGCAGAACATCCACTGAGGTTGACTCTGTGACGTCACAACAGATCTTGTTCTTCTGGAAGTCTAGGGGCAGTCGGCACTCATCCAGACCATCAAAGATGAACAGAACTTTGTATTTGTCGTAGTTGGAGATTCTTGATTTTTTGGTTTCCATTGAGAAGTGATTGAGAAGTTCAATGAACGTGTGTTTGTCCTCTTTCATAAAATTCAGCTCCCGGAAAGGGAATGAAAATAAAAATTGGACATCCTGATTTGCTTTTCCTTCAGCCCAGTCCAGAATGAACTTCTGCACAGAGACTGTTTTTCCAATGCCAGCGACTCCCTTTGTCAGCACAGTTCTGATAAGTTTGTCTTGTCCAGTTAAGGGTTTGAAGATGTCGTTACATTTGATTGCAGTCTCTGGTCTTGCTTGTTTCCTGGTTGTTGTCTCAATCTGTCTCAGCTCATGTTCATTATTGACCTCTCCTGTTCCACCCTCTGTGATGTAGAGCTCTGTGTAGATCTTATTGAGAAGTGTTGGGTTTCCTTGTTTAGCGATCCCCTCAAATACACATTGAAACTTCTTCTTTAGATTAGATTTTAGATCACGTTGGCAAATCACAGCAGGATCATCTGAATGAAAAAATAACACAGAGGATATTAATATTACGTCTGTTTTAATGCCTACAGTATTGAAGGACTGTTATAGAATTTTTAATTATAATAATTTATTCTCTTAACTGACTGTATAAATGTGTGAATGTTTTCATAATGCATTACAGACTGGTGTGACTGATTATATTATTATTGGTATTATTGATGGTATTATTAATGTTCTCTCTCTCTCTCTAAATTAATCACCACAACACATCCCTGCTGCTACTTGATGAGGTCACTAGGTGTTGTGTTAAGGCTGCTACAATATCATTGAGTTACACAGCTACTTTAGCTGTACTTTTGCTACAGCTTTTAAAAGTTATAAAACAGCATTCAACATGAGTCAGACAGCTCTTACTTTTCTCCAGTGTGTCAGCAAGCTGCTTCTGGTTCATTTTCCTCAGGACGTGCAGTGTGATCATCAGAGCCCCCTCTCTGGCACTGCTCTCCTGCTTCTCATCTTCAGCATCCACCACTTCCTTATCCTGCTTCTGACGCTCAAAGGATTCTGGGAGTTCTGGACTAAGAATCCTCTTGAACATCTTCAGCTCGTTCTTCACAAATGTCATAATATTCTCTTCAAGCAACTGAAATAAATCAAGTAAATAAGTTAACTTCTCTAGGGTAAGGGGTAGCATTTTCACGTTTGGATGAAAAGCATAACCAAATTAAACTGCCAGCTACTCAGCTGCAGGAAATAATATATGCATATTATTAGTAGATTTGGATAGAAAACACTCTGAAGTTTATAAAACTGTTTGAATCATGTCTGTGAGTATAACATAACTTATTTAGCAGGCGAAACCCCGAGGACAAACCAGTCAGATTTTTGTTTTTTTTGAGGTCACTCTCTTTTCAACGAATTTTCATTGGGAAACCAGATTTCTTATCGACTTGCTTGCAGTTCCTACGGCTTCCACTGGATGTCAACAGTCCTGTGAAATTGGTTGAGGTTATTCCTTTGTGTAATGAAGAAATACAGCCATCTTGAAGTCGAGTCACTCTAGGTGTCCTGTTTCATCGAAGCGCTTGAGCAGAAGGCATGCTACGGTTGGTTTTAATCCTGTATTGAACACAGATTATCCCGTCTTCAATATTTTCGATTATTAACGTTAAAAAAATACCTAAAGTTGTATTACAAAAGTAGTTTGAAATTTTTTGGCAAACTTTACAGGTAACCATTGAGATATTTTGTCGTCACGTTTGAGCAAGTTGGATCCTGTGTTTTTCTGGATCAAACGCACCAAATAAATGGACATTTTGGATATATATCGACGGAATTAATTGAACAAAAGGACCATTTGTGATGTTTATGGGACATATTGGAGTGCCAACAACAGAAGCTCGTCAAAGGTAAGGAATTATATTTTTATTTCTGCGTTTTGTGTCGCGCCTGCGGGGTTGAAATGTTTTCTCTTTTTTGTTTACTATGGTGCTATCCTCAGATAATAGCATCGTATGCTTTCGCTGAAAAGTCTATTTGAATTCTGACATATTGGCTGGATTCACAACCAGTGTAGCTTTAATTTGGTATCTTTCATGTGTGATTTAATGAAAGTTTGATTTTATAGTAATTTTCATAGTAATTAATTTTAATTTGGCGCTCTGCATTTTCTCAGGCTTTTTGCCAAGTGAGACAGCAGCGTCCCGTCTAAACTCAGATTTTTTTTTATATAAATATGAACTTTACCGAGCAAAACATACATGTATTGTGTAACATGAAGTCCTATGAGTGTCATCTGATGAAGATCATCAAAGGTTAGTGATTAATTTTATCTCTATTTCTGCTTTTTGTTACTGCTCTCTAGCTGGAAAAATGGCTCTTTTTCTGTGACTGGGCTCATACCTAACATAATCGTTTGGTGTGCTTTCGTCGTAAAACCTTTTTGAAATCGGACACGTTGGCTGGATTTACAACAAGTGTAGCTTTAAAATGGTGTGAAATACTTGTATGTTTGAGGAATTTAAATTATGGGATTTCTGTTGTTTTGAATTTGGCGCCCTGCAGTTTCACTGGCTGTTGACGAGGTGGGAAGCTACCGCCCCAGTGAGGTTAAGCAAGAGAAGAAATGCTTTCTCATTGACACATTAATTAACTATTGACAGATCAACTTTACTTGAGGTAAACAAAAACAAATGTACATAACAGGACCACATACACTGAATATGGAGGCCAGGTCTGTTTGATGACTCTGGGAAGACTGACCACTGAGAATCTCTGACTCTGATCTCTCCTGTTGGTTTCTGTGGAAAAAACATGAGATTACATCTCCTCATCCAGGGAGTGCACACACACACACACACACACACACACACACACACACACACACACACACACACACACACACACACACACACACACACACACACACACACACACACACACACACACACACAGAGGGAACGTTGTGTTTGTTTAATATTGTTTAAGGACTATGAAAATGGACAAAAGGATTAGCCTATGGATTATGAAAACAACAAATAGAAATGGGGAAATGGGAGAGGAGAAATGACTAGAGACAGTGTTGTTTAACTCACTGACCATGACCCATGAGTTCTTCTTACCTTTGTTCAGTAGAACAGTCTCCCTTTCTAAACACTATAGGTTCATGCATAGACTTGTCACTCTTCATGGACACACAGCTGGGTACAGGGGAGGCTGGTCTCTCCTGCTTGATTGGGCTTCAACACAACAGAGACAAACATTACATCTCTCATCTACTCTGAGCTCAGATGGGGAAACATAAGAAGAGTTTCATTCCAAAACGCTATATATCCATTTTCCTAAATGTTCGTAAATTAGCTTTTATTGTTTAAAGAAATTATGAAAGAGATTGGTGTGTTTTTTCACTATCTAATCATGGCATGGGGTTGTTCAGTGACAGACATGTATTTGTTTAAAACTATCACTTGATGGTTTCATTTCAGAGAGACAAATAGTCATGTTTTTTTGCTAAATGCTGTATATCTGCCTCACTCTCAGAGAAATCAGTAGTACTGCTAGGTTTTACACAGTAATAATATATATCTGCTTCACTCTCAGAGAAATCAGTAGTACTGCTAGGTTTTATACAGTAATAATATATATCTGCCTCACCCTCAGAGAAATCAGTAGTACTGCTAGGTTTTACACAGTAATAATATATATCTGCCTCACTCTCAGAGAAATCAGTAGTACTGCTAGGTTTTATACAGTCAAATGTGACCGACCGGCTCGATTCGGTCTTATTTAGCAACATTTTTAATTGTGTTTTTTACTTTGGATAAAATGAGACTCAGGGCTAGAAAATGGTATATCACAGTATAGCTTCCTTCCCTCTCCTCGCCCCAGGGACCCTCTGCACATATCGACAACAGTTACCCTTGAAGCACCATTACCCATCGCTCCACAAAAGCAGCGGCCCTTGCAGAGCAAGGGGAACAACTACTTCAAGGTCTCAGAGCGAGTGACATCACCATTTGAAACGCTATCAGTGCGCACCACCGCTAACTAGCTAACCATTTCACACCGGTTACACCAGTTATTAGAGACTCAGAGCTAGAAAATGGTATATCATACACTCCAGTTGAGGAACAATGGGAAATTAATTCTGCTTTGAACGTTGATAAACTTGTAACCTCACTTTTGAGAAAATGTCCTTTGAATGTTTTGGTACCTACTGGAGAGCTATTTGTCTACAGGGCTGTAACTTTGGCAGATAATATCAACCATCTAAATAAATATTTTTTATAAATATAATTAACTAAATGTATGGTGTTTTTGGTTTATGTCAGTTTCATTGTTTATTATGCTATAAGTGGTTATTTAATGATTGTAAGTGGTAAAATGAACTAGAACATTTGATATTTTGCAATTCTGAGTAATTACTACTTTAGTAAGGAATTACACATTATTCAGTACTACTGCAGTTGCTACATAATTCCAATAGATGGCAGCATAAGACCACAAATGACATTTTCAGAAGATTAGTTTAGTTTTCTCCCTGGATACACCACCACTCCCCCTCACAGGAAAACTCCTGTGTGCTTCTTTCTGTCCCTTTCCACACTGCTAACGCAAGAGGAAGGACTGAAAAAGCATTTAACAGATTACTGTGAAGTAATATAATGATGATTCATGTTTATTATTACCTGTTTTTATGCTCATGTTTTGAAATTATACTTCATTAATATAATGATTATTAATATGCCTGAACATTAATTCAGTCACCTGTGGTCGAGAAAAACGTATTTTCCCAGTACATTCATTGGTAATATTATGAAACTGGGCTCCATGATGCAATTAACTGGTTTTCATCAGAAAAATACGTTGTTAAAAACGTAATGTGTCCAGCCTACTTGAGGGACCCCGAAAATAATATTCAAAAGTTCGGTCCTTGGACACAGAGGGGTTAAACACTAAAGTTACCGTCCATCTAGTGATGAGAGGAGAACCGGATAGAGGTAGCTAGTTTCAGTCAACGAGTAGCTAGCTAGCTTACCTAACTGTACCGACTAACTTGGCTAGTTAGCAGGTCGTTCGTCTGTCCCTCATCTCGATGATAACGAATCCGGTGAACCACATATTGAAACAAGGATAGAGAGTGAAAAGGATCTGGCTACACTCATACTGTCCCTGACCGTGAAGCAGAAAGCAAATTGAACAATAAACTTCGGTGTCTCAACACTGTAGTGAACTCCGTCGTTATTCCCCAAGATCACCTCAGCCAACTCTGAGCGTAACCGGACAATATGCTTGGCGCCACACCGAACGGGGACGCGACAGTTCTGTACGTGGACGTGGACAGTTCTGTACGGGGACGCGGACAGCTCTGTACGGGGACGCGGACAGTTCTGTACGTGGACGTGGACAGTTCTGTACGGGGACGCGGACAGTTCTGTACGGGGACGCGGACAGTTCTGTACGGGGACGTGGACAGTTCTGTACGGGGACGCGGACAGCTCTGTACGGGGACGCGGACAGTTCTGTACGGGGACGCGGACAGTTCTGAACGGGGACGCGGACAGTTCTGTACGGGGACGTGGACAGTTCTGTACGGGGACGCGGACAGCTCTGTACGGGAACGCGGACAGTTCTGTACGTGGACGCGGATAGTTCTGTACGGGGACGCGGACAGTTCTGTACGGGGACGTGGACAGTTCTGTACGGGGACGCGGGCAGTTCCAGAACGCGGACATAAACAGTGCAACACAATCAACTAAACCCAGTCTTTACAGCGGGTTACATTAGTAATATATTTATTTATTTATTATTATGTTAAACAAACATTTAAAAAAAAATTATAACAATATGTTGAGATCTGGGCCCATATCCACAAAGCGTCTCAGAGTAGAGAATTGGTCGTATAAGTTCTGAGAATAAAGACATTTTACACTTATGGGTATAAATTAAAGCTATGCATGAAGTCTCTAGTCCCACCTAGTCGGCAGATATTTAGGACACCTCGTTAGCTGTCCTAAGTAGTTAAGAGTTAACAGCAGGTGTCTTGATAATACTATAGAATCATGCAGTGAGTCAGTGGTTCCTGCACCACATGTAATTGCTTTGTAGTAGTTAAAAATAATGTTTTATATTTCTATGTGATCAACCCATAAATAATATAGACCTACATGCAACAGTGTGTGTTGTGCTTTTGGCAATGATTTATGTATAATAATTATGTATAATATATATATATATATTGTATTATGTATATACCATGTATGTCTGGATAGCATTTTGTCTTCATTTTGGCAGATTAACTCATGCTTATTTCTGAAGATTAACTCAGGTTTTCGCCCAGCGGCTAAGGAGTTGGAGCTGTGGCTGAAAGATGGCTGGTTCGAATCCCTGGCTGGGTGCTGGAAAAAACAGGTGGAATTGATCTGACCACTGGAGGGCTGCTGGGTTCACATCCTCAAAACATTCGCCTTTCGTTGATCAGAACTCTACAGGTTCTTCTTCACTGAACCCAAAAATATATATAACTTTTAGTGGTTCCATATATTAAGGAAGTGATAGAAGCCTTTTTGGTTCTATAAGGAACCTTCTTTTCTAAGAGTGTTTAATAAACACGTTTGTCTTTTGATTATTTAATTATCTACATCATGTTATTTCAAGTTCTCCCTTTGGAGCGCAACATCACGTTGTTAAATAATAATCCTAAATTGGGCGTGGCTATAAATTGGGCAATTGAAGGTATCTCGGGCGTAATATGTGTTTGATGAATATTAACATTGTTGCAACGTTGTAGACAACATTATTGGAAAGGTACTTGATGCCTACTATGCCAAAGATATTTAGAGTTGTTAAACGGGTGTGAAAAGTGTGTTGATATAACGGTTATATTGTCAAAATTCTGCTTTTAACAACCATCAGAATTGGTTAAAAACAAATATGAATTCCATTATATTAGTCAATAATTAAGAGTAGGCAAAGTGGTCGTGTCATGTGGAAATTCTATCAAATGTCTTACATTGCAACGAGTACAGTCAGGGTGCCGTGGAACCCCTGCAGTACCTCCACAGACCCCTGATTGAGAACCCCTGCAGTACCTCCACAGACCCCGGATTGAGAACCCCTGCAGTACCTCCACAGACCCCGGATTGAGAACCCCTGCAGTACCTCCACAGACCCCAGATTGAGAACCCCTGCAGTACCTCCACAGACCCCGGATTGAGAACCCCTGAAGTACCTCCACAGACCCCGGATTGAGAACCCCTGCAGTACCTCCACAGACCCCGGATTGAGAACCCCTGCAGTACCTCCACAGACCCCGGATTGAGAACCCCTGCAGTACCTCCACAGACCCCGGATTGAGAACCCCTGCAGTACCTCCACAGATCCCAGATTGAGAACCCCTGCAGTACCTCCACAGACCCCGGATTGAGAACCCCTGATTTAGCAGATGCTCTTATCCAGTGATTTACAGTAAGTGCATTCATCTTAAAAAAGCTAATTATTTTGGAAATAAACTTAATCAAATCTTCATAAAATTGTCATCTTACCTCTTAGCTTTGGTGTCATGTCCCCCAGAGAGACTCATTTTAGAGGCAGGGCCCCCCTCCTCTCTCTCCCCAGAGAGATGCATTTTAGAGCACTGACCCCTAAACAGAGATCCAGCATGTAGGTTGTGGTTAACACAGTAACAACTAATAATTGATTGTCAATTGTTCTCATGTATTCATTATCTCTTTGATAAATTATACATTTACTAACAGACATAGAAACAGTCAGGTGATTTAATGCATCACATGAACATGTAGTTGACATTTCATCTCCATGGTAACTGTCAATAATAATAATAAATCACTGTTTGTTAAGGTAGTTATAGACAGTACAGCAACAACAATAATAATAATAATAATAAGTCACTGTTTGTTAAGGTAGTTATAGACAGTACAACAACATAAGGCCATGTCTCACACTATTTGTATTCATTAAAAGTAGGCTATTTATTGTCTTTCAATCTGTTCTTTTCTAAACGAATCTGAGAATGTAGACAGAAGGACTAAAACAGACATGATGGATCTGAGGGGGAAATCTTTGATCCATTCAGAAAGGTTTAATGCATCAAGTAAGAGATGTTAAATTATGTAAAGTAGGCTAGGTTATAATGTATAGTAGTGGGTTGTTAGTGATATGTAGATGTTAAATCATGTAAAGTAGACTAGGTTATAATGTATAGTAGTGGGTTGTTAGTGATATGTAGATGTTAAATCATGTAAAGTAGACTAGGTTATAATGTATAGTAGTGGGTTGTTAGTGATATGTAGATGTTAAATCATGTAAAGTAGGCTAGGTTATAATGTATAGTAGTGGGTTGTTAGTGATATGTAGATGTTAAATCATGTAAAGTAGACTAGGTTATAATGTATAGTAGTGGGTTGTTAGTGATATGTAGATGTTAAATCATGTAAAGTAGACTAGGTTATAATGTATAGTAGTGGGTTGTTAGTGATATGTAGATGTTATATTATGTAAAGTAGACTAGGTTATAATGTATAATAGTGGGTTGTTAGTGATATGTAGATGTTATATTATGTAAAGTAGGCTAGGTTATAATGTATAGTAGTGGGTTGTTAGTGATATGTAGATGTTATATTATGTAAAGTAGACTAGGTTATAATGTATAGTAGTGGGTTGTTAGTGATATGTAGATGTTATATTATGTAAAGTAGACTAGGTTATAATGTATAGTAGTGGGTTGTTAGTGATATGTAGATGTTATATTATGTAAAGTAGACTAGGTTATAATGTATAATAGTGGGTTGTTAGTGATATGTAGATGTTATATTATGTAAAGTAGACTAGGTTATAATGTATAATAGTGGGTTGTTAGTGATATGTAGATGTTATATTATGTAAAGTAGGCTAGGTTATAATGTATAATAGCAGTTTGTTAGTGATATGCAGATCAAGGTCTATACCTCGGCTATAGCCTACATATCATAGATGACCAGTCTAAACCTGTTCAGATCAGTTCACATAATGTTATAGGCCTACCAGTAGCAGGACAGAGAATGTACTGTATATAACCTACATATCATAGATGACCAGTCTAAACCTGTTCAGATCAGTTCACATAATGTTATAGTCCTACCAGTAGCAGGACAGAGAATGTACTGTATATAACCTACATATCATAGATGACCAGTCTAAACCTGTTCAGGTCAGTTCACATAATGTTATAGTCCTACCAGTAGCAGGACAGAGAATCTACACTATATATACAAAAGTATGTGGACACCCCTTCAAATTAGTGGATTCGGTTATTTCAGCCACACCCGTTGCTGACAGGTGTATAAAATCGAGCAGACCGCCATGCAATCTCCATAGACAAACATTGGCAGTAGAATGACCAGTACTGAACTCAGTGACTTTCAACGTGGCACCGTCATAGGATGCCACCTTTCCAACAAAGTCAGTTCTTCAAATTCCTGCTATAGCTGCTCCGGTCAACTGTAAGTGCTGTTATTGTGAAGTGGAAACATCTAGGAGCAACAACGGCTCAACGTGAAGTGGTAGGCCACACAAGCTCAGAGAACGGGCCCGCTGAGTGCGGAAGCGCATAAAAATGGTCTGTCCTCGGTTACAACACTCACTACCGAGTTCCAAACTGCAACGTCAGCAAAATAACTGTTCGTCAGCTTCATGAAATTAGTTTCCACGGCAGAGCAGCCGCACACAAGATCACCATGCGCAATGCCAAGCATCGGCTTGATTGGTGTAAAGCCATTAGACTCTGGAGCAGTGGAAACGTGTTCTTTAGAGGTATGAATCACGCTTCACCATCTGGCAGTCCGACAGAAGAATCTGGGTTTGGCGGATGCCTCGAAAACGCTACCTGCCCGAATGCATAGTGCCAACTGTAAAGTTTGGTGGAGGAGGAATGATGGTCTGGGGCTGTTTTTCATGGTTCGGGCCTCTTAGTTCCAGTAAAGAGAAATCTTAACGCTACATCATAAAAATGACATTCTAGACGATTCTGTGCATCCAACTTTGTGGCAACAGTTTGGGGAAGGCCCTTTCCTGTTTCAGCATGACAATGTCCCCGTGCACAAAGCGAGGTCAATACAGAAATGGCTTGTCGAGATCGGTGTGGATGAACTTGACTGGCCTGCACAGAGCCCTGACCTCAACCAATCGAACACCTTTTGGGATGGAATTGAACGCCGACTGCGAGCCAGGCCTAATCACCCAACATCAGTGCCCGTCCTCCCTAATGCTCTTGTGGCTGAATGGAAGCAAGTCCCCGCAGCAATGTTCCAACATCTAGTGGAAAGCCTTCCCAGAAGAGTGGAGGCTGTTATAGCAGCAAAGGGGGGACCAACTCCATATTAATGCCTATGATTTTGGAATGAGACGTTCGACAAGCAGGTGTCTACATACTTTTGGTCATGTTGTATATATAGCCTAATCTAAATCAAATCAAATCAAATAATATAGTGTAATCTAAATCAAGTCAAATGTTATTGGTCACAATGTCTGAGTAGCATAGACTAAGATACAGTAGAATAGTATAGAATACAGTATATACATATGAGATGAGTAATGAATAGACTAAGATACAGTAGAATAGTATAGAATACAGTATATACATATGAGATGAGTAATACATAGACTAAGATACAGTAGAATAGTATAGAATACAGTATATACATATGAGATGAGTAATGCATAGACTAAGATACAGTAGAATAGTATAGAATACAGTATATACATATGAGATGAGTAGTACATAGACTAAGATACAGTAGAATAGTATAGAATACAGTATATACATATGAGATGAGAAATACATAGACTAAGAGACAGTAGAATAGTAATACTTCTAGAAATTATTACTACTTTACATTTACTTTTGATACTTAATAATATTTGAAACCAAATACTTCTAGACTTTTACTGAATTAGTATTTTACTAGGTGACTTTCACTTTTACTTGAGTCATGTTCTATGAAGGAATCTTTCCTTTTACTCCAGTTTGAGAACTGAGTTCTGTTTCCACCACTGTTCTAACGTTCCATATGAGACACAGTTTCAACAGACATTCTGGAACTGCGTCGGCTACAAAGTTACTTTACATTTCATATCAGGAAATAAAGTAACGGACACGGGGTGAATTGTTTTGCATTGCCCGGATCCCCGGTTGAGCAGAGTTTGCGCATTTAATACCATTCCATTGGTCCTTAAAATAAATGTCCACTCCCCTGTAGCACCGGGCCATGCAAAACGAACTTCCCCCTGTCGCAGCGCACTGAGACACAGAGTTCTAAACCCAGACGCGTTTCTTCAAGACATCTCTCTTACATTATTTTTGATAAACATATAATTTACTCGAAACCAAGTTTAGCTGTGTTTTTTCCCTCCAAAATGTGAGTTACTGTAGGCCTTTAATAATTATAAACAGGCCTACAAACCAAAAGGTTTTAATTTGAGAATGTTAATTTGTATGCCTCAAATATTAAACTGTCTTAAAATATTTGATGATTAGTTGAATCAGGTGTGTAAGTGCTGGTAAGAACAAAAGGATTGAGAAATCCTGAGATAAACATAAAACCATATAATTGAAAAGCTCATCCACCATCTTTACCAGACGTTTTACTGATAACATGTCGGCCTACTGATTAGTTTACACTTTGAAAACTGCTGTCTGTCAGCAACTCAGCTCCAGTAGCAGTTCTACTAACTAGTAATATCTCATTCCAGATATTCATTCTCTTACTCTGTCCTTTAGAATAAATTATTGTTCAAAGATACTTACTTTATTTTTTAGTTCTCTCCATTTCGCGTTTTTTAGCTCTGTCCTCAAAATGGATCCTTTCCAAAAGAACAACTTTACTTTCTGTTTCAGCTCAGCTGCCTCCCCATCCTGATAATAAAGTGTTTTATTGGTATCTTCCACTAGATGGCAGTAAACACCTGCTGTAACTAGATTTTACAACTATTTGTTTGGTTTCATACAAGCAGTGTCCCAGAGGAGGAGTGCTGATCTAGGATCAGGTCCCCCTCTCCATGTAATCTGATTCATTATGATCTAGGATCAGGTCCCCCCTCTCCATGTAATCTGATTCATTATGATCAAGGATCAGGTCCCCCCTCTCCATGTAATCTGATTCATTATGATCTAGGATCAGGTCCTCCTCTCCATGTAATCTGATTCATTATGATCTAGGATCAGGTCCTTCTCTCCATGTAATCTGATTCATTATGATCTAGGATCAGGTCCCCCTGTCCATGTAATCTGATTCATTATGATTGTTTTGTCTCATGTCTCTTTATATTCATGTAGCCTGGGGGCCATGTAATCTGATTCATTATGATTGTTTTGTCTCATGTCTCTTTATATTCATGTAGCCTGGGGGCCATGTAATCTGATTCATTATGATTGTTTTGTCTCATGTCTCTCTATATTCATGTAGCCTGGGGGCCATGTAATCTGATTCATCATGATTGTTTTGTCTCATGTCTCTTTATATTCATGTAGCCTGGGGGCCATGTAATCTGATTCATTATGATTGTTTTGTCTCATGTCTCTTTATATTCATGTAGCCTGGGGGAAATGTAGCTGTATTGAAATTACCTTGTTTTATAACCTTCTTTGTTGCTCAGTGGAACTTCAATTGTCCTGACCACGCCCAATTCTTTCACACAGTAATGCTCCAGCATCCACTCAGACCTTATGCCTCTAATGCATTCCTCAAATACTGCAGAGTTGTTCAGCAAGTCCCTGAGATGGTCCTGTTCAACCACATGTATTCGTTTATTTGTCAGATGAAACCTGAGGGGATCACTGTAGTGTCATAATGCATCAACAATGGTTCTGAGGTCCTCAACAATGTTATTCTGTTCCGTAGCTGGGATGCAGTGTTCTTTCCTGATTTACTAAATAAAAAGACAGATATTGTTTTAGAGACCTTCAATTATCTGCTCAGTGTTGATCTCTGTGGCTTTGAACATATTCAGCCTCTGGCAGACTCTCTACATCGCTCATGTCATCTTCAATGGGATCAGTCCCAGTCTTAAATTCATCATGAGGGCAATTCTCATCTAAGTTGTCTCTTAAAAGCTCTCTGTGGTTTTGGTAGATGTGTGACCGATAGACACTGAAACATCTATTTGTTTTCCCCCATTAACTCCACAGGTAATTAGAACATGTGGTTCATGCTGGTGATAGAGGACAATATGTGTGAGTCGTCTGGACACAGAGAAAGTTTGCTCGTTGCAAAGTGGACTATTGAATAGAGTTGGCATTCTTCAGAGAGATTGTGAACCTTGGAATGATGGGATGGAATAATGGAGATCATTGGTACTCAGCCACTTGCAGACATCATCAAGGGACCAGTCTTCCACAGCCACACTCTAATTATAGTTGACACTAAAAGCAAAAGTGTTGAGGCTAAAAAAACTATGCCAGAGCTAGTCAGGAAAGGTGAAGTTATCCGTCTCTTATTTATCTGACGTCATATTTCTGCCTGTTGTTAATAGTCTTTCATTTTATTTGTTTACTGGGATCCCCATGATCTGTTACAAAGCAGCAGCTACTCTTCCTGGAGTCCAACAACTATAAAGTTATATCCAGGTATATTAGACATCTCTTTACAGGACAATGGGACAGTGGTGGTAACAGCAGCTACTCTTCCTGGAGTCCAACAACTATAAAGTTATATCCAGGTATATTAGACATCTCTTTACAGGACAATGGGACAGTGGTGGTAACAGCAGCTACTCTTCCTGGGGTCCAACAACTATAAAGTTATATCCAGGTATATTAGACATCTCTTTACAGGACAATAGAACAGTCGTGGTAGCAGTAGATGCTTTTCTGATGTATCAAATACTTATGTCATGCAATAAAAATGCAAATGAATTACTTAAAAATCATACAGTGTGAATTACAGACCTCTACATGCTTTGTAAGTAGGAAAACCTGCAAAATCTGCAGTGTATCAAATACTTGTTCTCCCCACTCTATATATACATACAGTAAATACCGTATATATTCAACATTAGGAACAAGTCAACCCATATCAGTTCTATGATCATTCTGGGAGGACAAACACAATAATAATGTTTATTCGTATCTGTCTCTGAACTTGGTTTTTGTTGCTAATGATCTGTTGTTGGATGGTAATCAGAGTAATTGCATAGCAGCTTCTGTCATTTTTGAATGTTTTTTTGTATGGATTGGACTATTGTAAAGTGGTTGTTCCACTGGATATCATAAGGTGAATGCACCAATTTGTAAGTCGCTCTGGATAAGAGCGTCTGCTAAATGACTTAAATGTAAATGTAAATTACCTTGACCATATTTTTTGTCTGTTTAATCTGTTATCAATAGATGGTCAAGGTATTGTCATCCTCCTGTCCTAAAGGCCACGGTCGTAGTAGCATTCCATTTTATTGAAGGACTAGAACCTGAGGAGACAAGTGTCACATCCTGATCTGTTTCACCTGTCTTGGTGATTGCCTCCACCCCCCTCCAGGTGTCACATCCTGATCTGTTTCACCTGTCTTGGTGATTGTCTCCACCCCCCTCCAGGTGTCACCCATTATCCCCAGTGTATTTATACCTGTGGTCTTTGTTTGTCTGTTGCCAGTTTGTTTTGTTTCGTCAAGACTACCAGTGGTTTTCCCCGTGCTCCTGTCATTCTCTAGTTCCTGTTTTCCTGGTTTTGACCATTCCGGTTTTGACCATTCTGAGCCTGCCTGCCGTTCTGTACCTTTCGGACTCTGCTCTGGATTACTGACCTCTGCCTGCCCTGAGCCTGCCTGCCGTTCTGTACCTTTCGGACTCTGCTCTGGATTACTGACCTCTGCCCGCCCTGAGCCTGCCTGCCGTTCTGGTCTTTCAGACTCTGCTCTGGATTACTGACCTCTGCCTGCCCTTGACGTGTTGTTTATCCTGCCCCCTTGTTTTTGTAATAAAGGTTTGTTACTTGTAAACTGTCTGCATCTGGGTCTTCTCCTGAGCCTTGACAACAATGGGTTCATCAACTAAGGATTGTAGCTTTAAGGGTTCAGTATGTAGCCTACAGAGAAACACATTTAGAGATCAAGCCTTGTAGACTCGTCATTTCAGATACCTTTACTTTGCAGGAGAGGGGATTCCACTGACGTCGGAATCACTATTTCAATTTGTCTACAGACTCAATAGTATTTTCATTTCAAAATGCAGTACTCTCATCCATTTTGATGATTATTTCTCATTAAGAGACATTCACTAAGAGGATATAAGTTGTTCAGACCAATGTGCTGCTCTAACATTTTAACACTGAGCCATGTGACTCTACAGTAGCCTACATCTATAGTCTACTGTAAAATCAGATGCTGCTCTAACATATTAACACTGAGCCATGTGACTATACAGTAGCCTACATCTATAGTTACTGTAAAATCAGATGCTGCTCTAGGCTAAATACTCTAGTTTTCTGTGTGTTTCAATTGAACAAATGGAAAGAGTTCCTACTGTATTCTAAATGGTGGTGTCGTGTATCTACAATGTGACCTCCCTAAATAATGCACAAGTTACATGTTAACTTCATTCATGGAAGAGAATGCAGGAGACTAATAAAGCAGGTAGAGGACCATTTTGTGGTGCTGAAACATAAAGCGGAAACTGCAGCGCAATCAATAGGAGGTGAACAGCACCTGGTGCTGAACATATAGATAACTTGTTAGGCAACAGATGGAAAAAACCTACACCAGTCGAGTAATTCATTTCAACAATAATCTTCATTTTAATGTGATTTTTAAAATAACAAGAGGGCTTAATTGGAGTCTATTTTTTCCCACATAAAACAACTTAACTGGCTGAGTTAGGCTAGATTTAACCTGTTTAAGTTACAGAATGTCGCCAGCTACATCTGAGAGGAATATCAACATTTCCAGAATACGAAGGTGGACAGCTGCTGCCCTCATTTAACTTTTTCTGACCAAACCCACAACCTGGTCATGCAGCTGACAGAATGGCTCTGGAGCTTTTCCTTTACTCAGCCAGCGCACGTTGTTGTGAAGCAGGAGATCATCCTGGATGTCCTCCTCTGATTCTGTCACTAGCTTGAGGAAAAGACGGTGTTGTGTTGCTTGATGTCCCCCTGACAAAGGTGATTATGCGCATGACTTTATCCATCACATCTGTCACAGTAGCGTTTAGTCTGTGTTGCTTGATGTCTCCCTGACAAAGTTGATTATTCGCATAACTTTGTCCATCACATCTTTCAGCTCAGCGTTTAGTCTGGCACACAGCATACTCTGATGGATGAGACAATGTAAACCATGTTTAGTCTGGTACACAGTATACTCTGATGGATGAGACAATGTAAACCATGTTTAGTCTGACACACAGCACACTCTGATGGATGAGACAATGTAAACCATGTTTAGTCTGGTACACAGTATACTCTGATGGATGAGACAATGTAAACCATGTTTAGTCTGGTACACAGCACACTCTGATGGATGAGACAATGTAAACCATGTTTAGTCTGGTACACAGTATACTCTGATGGATGAGACAATGTAAACCATGTTTAGTCTGACACACAGCACACTCTGATGGATGAGACAATGTAAACCATGTTTAGTCTGGTACACAGCACACTCTGATGGATGAGACAATGTAAACCATGTTTAGTCTGGTACACAGCACACTCTGATGGATGAGACAATGTAAACCATGTTTAGTCTGGTACACAGCACACTCTGATGGATGAGACAATGTAAACCATGTTTAGTCTGGTACACAGCACACTCTGATGGATGAGACAATGTAAACCATGTTTAGTCTGGTACACAGCACACTCTGATGGATGAGACAATGTAAACCATGTTTAGTCTGGTACACAACACACTCTGATGGATGAGACAATGTAAACCATGTTTAGTCTGGTACACAGCACACTCTGATGGATGAGACAATGTAAACCATGTTTAGTCTGGTACACAGCACACTCTGATGGATGAGACAATGTAAACCATGTTTAGTCTGGTACACAGCACACTCTGATGGATGAGACAATGTAAACCATGTTTAGTCTGGTACACAGTATACTCTGATGGATGAGACAATGTAAACCATGTTTAGTCTGACACACAGCACACTCTGATGGATGAGACAATGTAAACCATGTTTAGTCTGGTACACAGCACACTCTGATGGATGAGACAATGTAAACCATGTTTAGTCTGGTACACAGCACACTCTGATGGATGAGACAATGTAAACCATGTTTAGTCTGGTACACAGCACACTCTGATGGATGAGACAATGTAAACCATGTTTAGTCTGGTACACAGCACACTCTGATGGATGAGACAATGTAAACCATGTTTAGTCTGGTACACAGCACACTCTGATGGATGAGACAATGTAAACCATGTTTAGTCTGGTACACAACACACTCTGATGGATGAGACAATGTAAACCATGTTTAGTCTGGTACACAGCACACTCTGATGGATGAGACAATGTAAACCATGTTTAGTCTGGTACACAGCACACTCTGATGGATGAGACAATGTAAACCATGTTTAGTCTGGTACACAGCACACTCTGATGGATGAGACAATGTAAACCATGTTTAGTCTGGTACACAGCACACTCTGATGGATGAGACAATGTAAACCATGTTTAGTCTGGTACACAACACACTCTGATGGATGAGACAATGTAAACCATGTTTAGTCTGGTACACAGCACACTCTGATGGATGAGACAATGTAAACCATGTTTAGTCTGGTACACAGCACACTCTGATGGATGAGACAATGTAAACCATGTTTAGTCTGGTACACAGCACACTCTGATGGATGAGACAATGTAGACCATGTTTAGTCTGGTACACAACACACTCTGATGGATGAGACAATGTAAACCATGTTTAGTCTGGTACACAGCACACTCTGATGGATGAGACAATGTAGACCATGTTTAGTCTGGTACACAGCACACTCTGATGGATGAGACAATGTAAACCATGTTTAGTCTGGTACACTCTGATGGATGAGACAATGTAGACCATGTTTAGTCTGACACACAACACACTCTGATGGATGAGACAATGTAGACCATGTTTAGTCTGGTACACAGCACACTCTGATGGATGAGACAATGTAAACCATGTTTAGTCTGGTACACTCTGATGGATGAGACAATGTAGACCATGTTTAGTCTGGTACACAGCACACTCTGATGGATGAGACAATGTAGACCATGTTTAGTCTGGTACACAGCACACTCTGATGGATGAGACAATGTAAACCATGTTTAGTCTGGTACACAGCACACTCTGATGGATGAGACAATGTAAACCATGTTTAGTCTGGTACACAGCACACTCTGATGGATGAGACAATGTAAACCACGTTTAGTCTGGTACACAGCACACTCTGATGGATGAGACAATGTAAACCATGTTTAGTCTGGTACACAGCACACTCTGATGGATGAGACAATGTAAACCATGTTTAGTCTGACACACAGCACACTCTGATGGATGAGACAATGTAAACCATGTTTAGTCTGGTACACAACACACTCTGATGGATGAGACAATGTAGACCATGTTTAGTCTGGTACACAGCACACTCTGATGGATGAGACAATGTAGACCATGTTTAGTCTGGTACACAGCACACTCTGATGGATGAGACAATGTAGACCATGTTTAGTCTGGTACACAGCACACTCTGATGGATGAGACAATGTAGACCATGTTTAGTCTGGTACACAGCACACTCTGATGGATGAGACAATGTAAACCATGTTTAGTCTGGTACACAGCACACTCTGATGGATGAGACAATGTAAACCACGTTTAGTCTGGTACACAGCACACTCTGATGGATGAGACAATGTAGACCATGTTTAGTCTGGTACACAGCACACTCTGATGGATGAGACAATGTAAACCATGTTTAGTCTGACACACAGCACACTCTGATGGATGAGACAATGTAGACCATGTTTAGTCTGGTACACAGCACACTCTGATGGATGAGACAATGTAAACCGTGTTTAGTCTGACACACAGCACACTCTGATGGATGAGACAATGTAAACCATGTTTAGTCTGGTACACAGCACACTCTGATGGATGAGACAATGTAAACCATGTTTAGTCTGGTACACAGCACACTCTGATGGATGAGACAATGTAAACCATGTTTAGTCTGGTACACAGCACACTCTGATGGATGAGACAATGTAAACCATGTTTAGTCTGGTACACAGCACACTCTGATGGATGAGACAATGTAAACCATGTTTAGTCTGGTACACAGCACACTCTGATGGATGAGACAATGTAGACCATGTTTAGTCTGGTACACAGCACACTCTGATGGATGAGACAATGTAAACCATGTTTAGTCTGACAAACAACACACTCTGATGGATGAGACAATGTAAACCATGTTTAGTCTGGTACACAGCACACTCTGATGGATGAGACAATGTAAACCATGTTTAGTCTGACACACAGCACACTCTGATGGATGAGACAATGTAAACCATGTTTAGTCTGACAAACAACACACTCTGATGGATGAGACAATGTAAACCATGTTTAGTCTGGTACACAGCACACTCTGATGGATGAGACAATGTAAACCATGTTTAGTCTGACACACAGCACACTCTGATGGATGAGACAATGTAAACCATGTTTAGTCTGGTACACAGCACACTCTGATGGATGAGACAATGTAAACCATGTTTAGTCTGGTACACAGCACACTCTGATGGATGAGACAATGTAAACCATGTTTAGTCTGGTACACAGCACACTCTGATGGATGAGACAATGTAAACCATGTTTAGTCTGGTACACAGCACACTCTGATGGATGAGACAATGTAAACCATGTTTAGTCTGGTACACAGCACACTCTGATGGATGAGACAATGTAAACCATGTTTAGTCTGGTACACAGCACACTCTGATGGATGAGACAATGTAAACCATGTTTAGTCTGGTACACAACACACTCTGATGGATGAGACAATGTAAACCATGTTTAGTCTGGTACACAGCACACTCTGATGGATGAGACAATGTAAACCATGTTTAGTCTGGTACACAGCACACTCTGATGGATGAGACAATGTAAACCATGTTTAGTCTGGTACACAGCACACTCTGATGGATGAGACAATGTAAACCATGTTTAGTCTGGTACACAGCACACTCTGATGGATGAGACAATGTAAACCATGTTTAGTCTGGTACACAACACACTCTGATGGATGAGACAATGTAAACCATGTTTAGTCTGGTACACAGCACACTCTGATGGATGAGACAATGTAAACCATGTTTAGTCTGGTACACAGCACACTCTGATGGATGAGACAATGTAAACCATGTTTAGTCTGGTACACAGCACACTCTGATGGATGAGACAATGTAGACCATGTTTAGTCTGGTACACAACACACTCTGATGGATGAGACAATGTAAACCATGTTTAGTCTGGTACACAGCACACTCTGATGGATGAGACAATGTAGACCATGTTTAGTCTGGTACACAGCACACTCTGATGGATGAGACAATGTAAACCATGTTTAGTCTGGTACACTCTGATGGATGAGACAATGTAGACCATGTTTAGTCTGACACACAACACACTCTGATGGATGAGACAATGTAGACCATGTTTAGTCTGGTACACAGCACACTCTGATGGATGAGACAATGTAAACCATGTTTAGTCTGGTACACTCTGATGGATGAGACAATGTAGACCATGTTTAGTCTGGTACACAGCACACTCTGATGGATGAGACAATGTAGACCATGTTTAGTCTGGTACACAGCACACTCTGATGGATGAGACAATGTAAACCATGTTTAGTCTGGTACACAGCACACTCTGATGGATGAGACAATGTAAACCATGTTTAGTCTGGTACACAGCACACTCTGATGGATGAGACAATGTAAACCACGTTTAGTCTGGTACACAGCACACTCTGATGGATGAGACAATGTAAACCATGTTTAGTCTGGTACACAGCACACTCTGATGGATGAGACAATGTAAACCATGTTTAGTCTGACACACAGCACACTCTGATGGATGAGACAATGTAAACCATGTTTAGTCTGGTACACAACACACTCTGATGGATGAGACAATGTAGACCATGTTTAGTCTGGTACACAGCACACTCTGATGGATGAGACAATGTAGACCATGTTTAGTCTGGTACACAGCACACTCTGATGGATGAGACAATGTAGACCATGTTTAGTCTGGTACACAGCACACTCTGATGGATGAGACAATGTAGACCATGTTTAGTCTGGTACACAGCACACTCTGATGGATGAGACAATGTAAACCATGTTTAGTCTGGTACACAGCACACTCTGATGGATGAGACAATGTAAACCACGTTTAGTCTGGTACACAGCACACTCTGATGGATGAGACAATGTAGACCATGTTTAGTCTGGTACACAGCACACTCTGATGGATGAGACAATGTAAACCATGTTTAGTCTGACACACAGCACACTCTGATGGATGAGACAATGTAGACCATGTTTAGTCTGGTACACAGCACACTCTGATGGATGAGACAATGTAAACCGTGTTTAGTCTGACACACAGCACACTCTGATGGATGAGACAATGTAAACCATGTTTAGTCTGGTACACAGCACACTCTGATGGATGAGACAATGTAAACCATGTTTAGTCTGGTACACAGCACACTCTGATGGATGAGACAATGTAAACCATGTTTAGTCTGGTACACAGCACACTCTGATGGATGAGACAATGTAAACCATGTTTAGTCTGGTACACAGCACACTCTGATGGATGAGACAATGTAAACCATGTTTAGTCTGGTACACAGCACACTCTGATGGATGAGACAATGTAGACCATGTTTAGTCTGGTACACAGCACACTCTGATGGATGAGACAATGTAAACCATGTTTAGTCTGACAAACAACACACTCTGATGGATGAGACAATGTAAACCATGTTTAGTCTGGTACACAGCACACTCTGATGGATGAGACAATGTAAACCATGTTTAGTCTGACACACAGCACACTCTGATGGATGAGACAATGTAAACCATGTTTAGTCTGACAAACAACACACTCTGATGGATGAGACAATGTAAACCATGTTTAGTCTGGTACACAGCACACTCTGATGGATGAGACAATGTAAACCATGTTTAGTCTGACACACAGCACACTCTGATGGATGAGACAATGTAAACCATGTTTAGTCTGGTACACAGCACACTCTGATGGATGAGACAATGTAAACCATGTTTAGTCTGGTACACAGCACACTCTGATGGATGAGACAATGTAAACCATGTTTAGTCTGGTACACAGCACACTCTGATGGATGAGACAATGTAAACCATGTTTAGTCTGGTACACAGCACACTCTGATGGATGAGACAATGTAAACCATGTTTAGTCTGGTACACAGCACACTCTGATGGATGAGACAATGTAGACCATGTTTAGTCTGGTACACAGCACACTCTGATGGATGAGACAATGTAAACCATGTTTAGTCTGGTACACAGCACACTCTGATGGATGAGACAATGTAAACCATGTTTAGTCTGGTACACAGCACACTCTGATGGATGAGACAATGTAAACCATGTTTAGTCTGACACACAGCACACTCTGATGGATGAGACAATGTAAACCATGTTTAGTCTGACACACAGCACACTCTGATGGATGAGACAATGTAGACCATGTTTAGTCTGGTACACAGCACACTCTGATGGATGAGACAATGTAAACCATGTTTAGTCTGGTACACAGCACACTCTGATGGATGAGACAATGTAAACCATGTTTAGTCTGGTACACAGCACACTCTGATGGATGAGACAATGTAGACCATGTTTAGTCTGGTACACAGCACACTCTGATGGATGAGACAATGTAAACCATGTTTAGTCTGGTACACAGCACACTCTGATGGATGAGACAATGTAAACCATGTTTAGTCTGGTACACAGCACACTCTGATGGATGAGACAATGTAAACCATGTTTAGTCTGACACACAGCACACTCTGATGGATGAGACAATGTAAACCATGTTTAGTCTGACACACAGCACACTCTGATGGATGAGACAATGTAGACCATGTTTAGTCTGACACACAGCACACTCTGATGGATGAGACAATGTAAACCATGTTTAGTCTGGTACACAGCACACTCTGATGGATGAGACAATGTAAACCATGTTTAGTCTGACACACAGCACACTCTGATGGATGAGACAATGTAGACCATGTTTAGTCTGACACACAGCACACTCTGATGGATGAGACAATGTAAACCATGTTTAGTCTGGTACACAGCACACTCTGATGGATGAGACAATGTAGACCATGTTTAGTCTGGTACACAGCACACTCTGATGGATGAGACAATGTAAACCATGTTTAGTCTGGTACACAGCACACTCTGATGGATGAGACAATGTAAACCATGTTTAGTCTGGTACACAGCACACTCTGATGGATGAGACAATGTAAACCACGTTTAGTCTGGTACACAGCACACTCTGATGGATGAGACAATGTAGACCATGTTTAGTCTGGTACACAGCACACTCTGATGGATGAGACAATGTAAACCATGTTTAGTCTGACACACAGCACACTCTGATGGATGAGACAATGTAGACCATGTTTAGTCTGGTACACAGCACACTCTGATGGATGAGACAATGTAAACCGTGTTTAGTCTGACACACAGCACACTCTGATGGATGAGACAATGTAAACCATGTTTAGTCTGGTACACAGCACACTCTGATGGATGAGACAATGTAAACCATGTTTAGTCTGGTACACAGCACACTCTGATGGATGAGACAATGTAAACCATGTTTAGTCTGGTACACAGCACACTCTGATGGATGAGACAATGTAAACCATGTTTAGTCTGGTACACAGCACACTCTGATGGATGAGACAATGTAAACCATGTTTAGTCTGGTACACAGCACACTCTGATGGATGAGACAATGTAGACCATGTTTAGTCTGGTACACAGCACACTCTGATGGATGAGACAATGTAAACCATGTTTAGTCTGACAAACAACACACTCTGATGGATGAGACAATGTAAACCATGTTTAGTCTGGTACACAGCACACTCTGATGGATGAGACAATGTAAACCATGTTTAGTCTGACACACAGCACACTCTGATGGATGAGACAATGTAAACCATGTTTAGTCTGACAAACAACACACTCTGATGGATGAGACAATGTAAACCATGTTTAGTCTGGTACACAGCACACTCTGATGGATGAGACAATGTAAACCATGTTTAGTCTGACACACAGCACACTCTGATGGATGAGACAATGTAAACCATGTTTAGTCTGGTACACAGCACACTCTGATGGATGAGACAATGTAAACCATGTTTAGTCTGGTACACAGCACACTCTGATGGATGAGACAATGTAAACCATGTTTAGTCTGGTACACAGCACACTCTGATGGATGAGACAATGTAAACCATGTTTAGTCTGGTACACAGCACACTCTGATGGATGAGACAATGTAAACCATGTTTAGTCTGGTACACAGCACACTCTGATGGATGAGACAATGTAAACCATGTTTAGTCTGGTACACAGCACACTCTGATGGATGAGACAATGTAGACCATGTTTAGTCTGGTACACAGCACACTCTGATGGATGAGACAATGTAAACCATGTTTAGTCTGGTACACAGCACACTCTGATGGATGAGACAATGTAAACCATGTTTAGTCTGGTACACAGCACACTCTGATGGATGAGACAATGTAAACCATGTTTAGTCTGACACACAGCACACTCTGATGGATGAGACAATGTAAACCATGTTTAGTCTGACACACAGCACACTCTGATGGATGAGACAATGTAGACCATGTTTAGTCTGACACACAGCACACTCTGATGGATGAGACAATGTAAACCATGTTTAGTCTGGTACACAGCACACTCTGATGGATGAGACAATGTAAACCATGTTTAGTCTGACACACAGCACACTCTGATGGATGAGACAATGTAGACCATGTTTAGTCTGACACACAGCACACTCTGATGGATGAGACAATGTAAACCATGTTTAGTCTGGTACACAGCACACTCTGATGGATGAGACAATGTAGACCATGTTTAGTCTGGTACACAGCACACTCTGATGGATGAGACAATGATAGATGGTTAGATGAATGCATATCTCTCTGTCTGTATGGAGATAGATGGTTAGATGAATGTATATCTCTCTGTCTGTATGGAGATAGATGGTTAGATGAATGCATATCTCTCTGTCTGTATGGAGATAGATGGTTAGATGAATGCATATCTCTCTGTCTGTATGGAGATAGATGGTTAGATGAATGCATATCTCTCTGTCTGTATGGAGATAGATGGTTAGATGAATGCATATCTCTCTGTCTATATGGAGATAGATGGTTAGATGAATGCATATCTCTCTGTCTGTATGGAGATAGATGGTTAGATGAATGCATATCTCTCTGTCTGTATGGAGATAGATGGTTAGATGAATGCATATCTCTCTGTCTGTATGGAGATAGATGGTTAGATGAATGCATATCTCTCTGTCTGTATGGAGATAGATGGTTAGATGAATGCATATCTCTCTGTCTGTATGGAGATAGATGGTTAGATGAATGCATATCTCTCTGTCTGTATGGAGATAGATGGTTAGATGAATGCATATCTCTCTGTCTGTATGGAGATAGATGGTTAGATGAATGCATATCTCTCTGTCTGTATGGAGATAGATGGTTAGATGAATGCATATCTCTCTGTCTGTATGGAGATAGATGGTTAGATGAATGCATATCTCTCTGTCTGTATGGAGATAGATGGTTAGATGAATGCATATCTCTCTGTCTGTATGGAGATGGTTAGATGAATGCATATCTCTCTGTCTGTATGGAGATAGATGGTTAGATGAATGCATATCTCTCTGTCTGTATGGAGATAGATGGTTAGATGAATGCATATCTCTCTGTCTGTATGGAGATAGATGGTTAGATGAATGCATATCTCTCTGTCTGTATGGAGATAGATGGTTAGATGAATGCATATCTCTCTGTCTGTATGGAGATAGATGGTTAGATGAATGCATATCTCTCTGTCTGTATGGAGATAGATGGTTAGATGAATGCATATCTCTCTGTCTGTATGGAGATAGATGGTTAGATGAATGCATATCTCTCTGTCTGTATGGAGATAGATGGTTAGATGAATGCATATCTCTCTGTCTGTATGGAGATAGATGGTTAGATGAATGCATATCTCTCTGTCTGTATGGAGATAGATGGTTAGATGAATGCATATCTCTCTGTCTGTATGGAGATAGATGGTTAGATGAATGCATATCTCTCTGTCTGTATGGAGATAGATGGTTAGATGAATGCATATCTCTCTGTCTGTATGGAGATAGATGGATAGATGAGTGCATATCTCTCTGTCTGTATGGAGATAGATGGTTAGATGAATGCATATCTCTCTGTCTGTATGGAGATAGATGGTTAGATGAATGCATATCTCTCTGTCTGTATGGAGATAGATGGTTAGATGAATGCATATCTCTCTGTCTGTTCTTCCCCGAAACTTCGATCTTCTTTATCCACCTTTCTTTTGCTACTTTTTGAGAGCGACATGTTCTCTTGCTATCTGTCACATCTGTTCCTGCTACGCCCTCTTGTGTTCATCTGGTGTCTTCTTGACCTGCAGCCACTCCCCCAGTACACTCTCTCTCTCTCTCTCCCTCTCTGTGTGATTGTGTGGTTGGAGACAGGTGTACTGGAGTCAGAGCAGATCCCCACCAGCTGCAACCCGTTCCATAATCAAGACCTCTACAAATACTCAGTCCTGCCACTTCCACTCTGCCAGATCGTAATCTCTGCTCAGTCAGTTTATGCTTCTAGCTATTTATGATTATTCCAGATCCTGTTACCCTGCTGTGCCTGTTTCCCTGCCTGACGCTGTTCATCCTCTCACTGCAGTTTTGCCGCTCTGACTCTGGTCCCTTTCTCCTGTTCCACAGCTCACCACCCTGCTACCCTGTTCTGGATTCAGCTCACCATCACTCCCTTGGATTTCTCTCCGAACCTGTTTAACGTGTCTCAACCCAGCTCACTCCAACCTCAGCTTCCACATCTGGTTTCCTACAACCCATCCGAGCTTCCTCTGGCCTGCACTCCATCTCTCCCTGTTTGGCAATACATATTTTGGTTTATTCATCCAGTTTCCTGGTCTGAGTCTGCTCTTGGGTTCCCCTGTGCTGCTCCAACTAACACTATCAGTTTCCTGGTCTGAGTCTGCTCTTGGGTTCCCCTGTGCTGCTCCACCTAACACTATCAGTTTCCTGGTCTGAGTCTGCTCTTGGGTTCCCCTGTGCTGCTCCAACTAACACTATCAGTTTCCTGGTCTGAGTCTGCTCTTGGGTTCCCCTGTGCTGCTCCACCTAACACTATCAGTTTCCTGGTCTGAGTCTGCTCTTGGGTTCCCCTGTGCTGCTCCACCTAACACTATCAGTTTCCTGGTCTGAGTCTGCTCTTGGGTTCCCCTGTGCTGCTCCACCTAACACTATCAGTTTCCTGGTCTGAGTCTGCTCTTGGGTTCCCCTGTGCTGCTCCAACTAACACTATCAGTTTCCTGGTCTGAGTCTGCTCTTGGGTTCCCCTGTGCTGCTCCACCTAACACTATCAGTTTCCTGGTCTGAGTCTGCTCTTGGGTTCCCCTGTGCTGCTCCACCTAACACTATCAGTTTCCTGGTCTGAGTCTGCTCGTGGGTTCCCCTGTGCCGCTCCACCTAACACTATCAGTTTCCTGGTCTGAGTCTGCTCTTGGGTTCCCCTGTGCTGCTCCACCTAACACTATCAGTTTCCTGGTCTGAGTCTGCTCTTGGGTTCCCCTGTGCTGCTCCAACTAACACTATCAGTTTCCTGGTCTGAGTCTGCTCTTGGGTTCCCCTGTGCTGCTCCACCTAACACTATCAGTTTCCTGGTCTGAGTCTGCTCTTGGGTTCCCCTCCACCTAACACTATCAGTTTCCTGGTCTGAGTCTGCTCTTGGGTTCCCCTGTGCTGCTCCACCTAACACTATCAGTTTCCTGGTCTGAGTCTGCTCTTGGGTTCCCTTGTGCTGCTCCACCTAACACTATCAGTTTCCTGGTCTGAGTCTGCTCTTGGGTTCCCCTGTGCAGCTCCACCTAACACTATCAGTTTCCTGGTCTGAGTCTGCTCTTGGGTCCCCCTCTGCTGCTCCACCTAACACTATCAGTTTCCTGGTCTGAGTCTGCTCTTGGGTTCCCCTCCACCTAACACTATCAGTTTCCTGGTCTGAGTCTGCTCTTGGGTTCCCCTGTGCTGCTCCACCTAACACTATCAGTTTCCTGGTCTGAGTCTGTTCTTGGGTTCCCCTGTGCTGCTCCTCCTAACACTATCAGTTTCCTGGTCTGAGTCTGCTCTTGGGTTCCCCTCCACCTAACACTATCAGTTTCCTGGTCTGAGTCTGCTCTTGGGTTCCCCTGTGCTGCTCCACCTAACACTATCAGTTTCCTGGTCTGAGTCTGCTCTTGGGTTCCCCTGTGCTGCTCCACCTAACACTATCAGTTTCCTGGTCTGAGTCTGCTCTTGGGTTCCCCTGTGCTGCTCCACCTAACACTATCAGTTTCCTGGTCTGAGTCTGCTCTTGGGTTCCCCTCCACCTAACACTATCAGTTTCCTGGTCTGAGTCTGCTCTTGGGTTCCCCTGTGCTGCTCCAACTAACACTATCAGTTTCCTGGTCTGAGTCTGCTTTTGGGTTCCCCTGTGCTGCTCCACCTAACACTATCAGTTTCCTGGTCTGAGTCTGCTCTTGGGTTCCCCTGTGCCGCTCCAACTAACACTATCAGTTTCCTGGTCTGAGTCTGCTTTTGGGTTCCCCTGTGCTGCTCCACCTAACACTATCAGTTTCCTGGTCTGAGACTGCTCTTGGGTTCCCCTGTGCTGCTCCACCTAACACTATCAGTTTCCTGGTCTGAGTCTGCTCTTGGGTTCCCCTGTGCTGCTCCACCTAACACTATCAGTTTCCTGGTCTGAGTCTGCTCTTGGGTTCCCCTGTGCTGCTCCACCTAACACTATCAGTTTCCTGGTCTGAGTCTGCTCTTGGGTTCCCCTGTGCCGCTCCACCTAACACTATCAGTTTCCTGGTCTGAGTCTGCTCTTGGGTTCCCCTCCTCCTAACACTATCAGTTTCCTGGTCTGAGTCTGCTCTTGGGTTCCCCTGTGCTGCTCCACCTAACACTATCAGTTTCCTGGTCTGAGTCTGCTTTTGGGTTCCCCTGTGCTGCTCCACCTAACACTATCAGTTTCCTGGTCTGAGACTGCTCTTGGGTTCCCCTGTGCTGCTCCACCTAACACTATCAGTTTCCTGGTCTGAGTCTGCTCTTGGGTTCCCCTGTGCCGCTCCACCTAACACTATCAAACTAATTGTTCTGAACGAATATTGACGTTAAAAAAAGTAGTGTGGACTAGAGCTGTTTTTCCCCACCAATCAACGCACAGAGAAATAAACAAAGAATTATAATTTAGAGATTTTGCTGATTTTATTAACTTAATCAGATCTAAATTATTTTATTGTCACTGAATGTATTATGTACTAATCAAATGTGTTAAAATGTTGTTAAATTTGTAGTGTAGACCTATTCATTAATTCAGCCTATTCATTAATTCAGCCTATTCATTGTGCTAATATATATGCTAATTATGTTCTGGCCCGCCGACTTTTACTCAGAAAAAAATTGGCCCGAAGCCAAACCTAGTTGACGAACCCTGTTTTATAGTATGCCATGGTCTTTACTGGCCAACTGCTGTTATGTTTCTGATATACTATGGTGTTGTGTCACTAGACTTTGACCAGATATTATTGCATCCAAAGATCAACTGAACCTAGAACACAGATACAGAGACACTTGTCATCAGGAAGGTTCTCTCTCAGCACAACGGAAAATATCTCAATGACTTGACATGTTCTGGTTGTGAATTCAGGCTACAAGGTAAGAATCTTCCCAGGGATTATTGTAAAGTGTGTAGAGACATTAAATGTATGGTTTTATTTCAGTGTAGTGAATGACAGTAAAACACTCGGATCTAACAGTCCATTTCACCTGGGACAGCTACGTGACAGTTCAATCATACAAAATGGCGCTAACTGGGCGTAGACAAGTCAAATTCAATAACATATTGTTCATATATCGTATTATACGATTCGTATATCAGGGTTATTTTACCATTTGTAAAAATGTTAATGTATCATAGTTGTAAATCATCTTTCAGAATATCAGAACATTTGTTGTTTTCTAAATTACAATGATCTCCTGCTTCCTGTGTAATTTGGTATGAAACCACTGAACAGACTTTACATTGTTATTATGAACTGAATTCAGTAACAGCAGAATAATATCAGACCTGTTGAACAAAGCAACACACTAGAATGAGAGAAATTATTAAAAGAGAAAGTGACACATTATTATTATTAATGTTATATTATTATTACTACTATTGTTATTATTAATATTTTAATTATTCATATTATATTATTATTATTATTAGTTCCACCACATGGAGAAAAGGTGAAAACTATCAGTCACAACTACATGTTGATGTGATGCATTAAATCACCTGACTGTTTGGATGTATCTGTTAGTAAATGTTTTATTTCTAAGAGATGATTCATAAAATTGAACAATTGACATTCAATAATTAGTTGTCACTGTGTTAACCACAACCAACATGCTGGATCTCTGTTTAGTTGTCACTGTGTTAACCACAACCAACATGTTGGATCTCTGTTTAGTTGTCACTGTGTTAACCACAACCAACATGCTGGATCTCTGTTTAGTTGTCACTGTGTTAACCACAACCAACATGCTGGATCTCTGTTTAGTTGTCACTGTGTTAACCACAACCAACATGCTGGATCTCTGTTTAGTTGTCACTGTGTTAACCACAAACAACATGTTGGATCTCTGTTTAGTTGTCACTGTGTTAACCACAACCAACATGCTGGATCTCTGTTTAGTTGTCACTGTGTTAACCACAACCAACATGCTGGATCTCTGTTTAGTTGTCACTGTGTTAACCACAACCAACATGTTGGATCTCTGTTTAGTTGTCACTGTGTTAACCACAACCAACATGTTGGATCTCTGTTTAGTTGTCACTGTGTTAACCACAACCAACATGTTGGATCTCTGTTTAGTTGTCACTGTGTTAACCACAACCAACATGCTGGATCTCTGTTTAGTTGTCACTGTGTTAACCACAACCAACATGCTGGATCTCTGTTTAGTTGTCACTGTGTTAACCACAACCAACATGCTGGATCTCTGTTTAGTTGTCACTGTGTTAACAACAACCAACATGTTGGATCTCTGTTTAGTTGTCACTGTGTTAACCACAACCAACATGTTGGATCTCTGTTTAGTTGTCACTGTGTTAACCACAACCAACATGCTGGATCTCTGTTTAGTTGTCACTGTGTTAACCACAACCAACATGTTGGATCTCTGTTTAGTTGTCACTGTGTTAACCACAACCAACATGCTGGATCTCTGTTTAGTTGTCACTGTGTTAACCACAACCAACATGCTGGATCTCTGTTTAGTTGTCACTGTGTTAACCACAACCAACATGCTGGATCTCTGTTTAGTTGTCACTGTGTTAACCACAACCAACATGCTGGATCTCTGTTTAGTTGTCACTGTGTTAACCACAACCAACATGCTGGATCTCTGTTTAGTTGTCACTGTGTTAACCACAACCAACATGTTGGATCTCTGTTTAGTTGTCACTGTGTTAACCACAACCAACATGTTGGATCTCTGTTTAGTTGTCACTGTGTTAACCACAACCAACATGTTGGATCTCTGTTTAGTTGTCACTGTGTTAACCACAACCAACATGCTGGATCTCTGTTTAGTTGTCACTGTGTTAACCACAACCAACATGTTGGATCTCTGTTTAGTTGTCACTGTGTTAACCACAACCAACATGTTGGATCTCTGTTTAGTTGTCACTGTGTTAACCACAACCAACATGCTGGATCTCTGTTTAGTTGTCACTGTGTTAACCACAACCAACATGTTGGATCTCTGTTTAGTTGTCACTGTGTTAACCACAACCAACATGTTGGATCTCTGTTTAGTTGTCACTGTGTTAACCACAACCAACATGTTGGATCTCTGTTTAGTTGTCACTGTGTTAACCACAACCAACATGTTGGATCTCTGTTTAGTTGTCACTGTGTTAACCACAACCAACATGCTGGATCTCTGTTTAGTTGTCACTGTGTTAACCACAACCAACATGCTGGATCTCTGTTTAGTTGTCACTGTGTTAACCACAACCAACATGCTGGATCTCTGTTTAGTTGTCACTGTGTTAACCACAACCAACATGCTGGATCTCTGTTTAGTTGTCACTGTGTTAACCACAACCAACATGCTGGATCTCTGTTTAGTTGTCACTGTGTTAACCACAACCAACATGCTGGATCTCTGTTTAGTTGTCACTGTGTTAACCACAACCAACATGTTGGATCTCTGTTTAGGGGTCAGTGCTCTAAAGTGAGTCACTCTGGGGAGAGAGAGGAGGGGGGCCCTGCCTCTAAAGTGAGTCACTCTGGGGAGAGAGAGGAGGGGGGCCCTGCCTCTAAAATGAGTCTCTCTGGGGAGAGAGAGGAGGGGGGCCCTGCCTCTAAAATGAGTCTCTCTGGGGAGAGAGAGGAGGGGGGTCCTGCCTCTAAAATGAGTCTCTCTGGAGAGAGAGAGGAGGGGGGCCCTGCCTCTAAAATGAGTCTCTCTGGGGAACATGACACCAAAGCTAAGAGGTGAGCTGACACATTTGTTTAAGAATGTACTATATTCTAAAACGTTTTTTAATCAGAATGTATTTCTTATGGGTACATTCTATTTAACTGTTCTAGATTTTAGATGTGTACGGAAATTCGTTTTTTTGCAAAACGCTTTGTATCCATTGTTTAGCAAGAATGGATTGTTGGTATCCTGTGTATTTGACTGTGATATGTGGTTATCTCACCTAGATATCTATATATCCATTGTTTAGCAGTGTCACGCCCTGACCCTAGAGAGCCGTTTTATTTCTCTATTTGATTAGGTCAGGGTGTGATTTGGGGTGGGCAATCTATGTTATCTGTTTCTTTGTTTTTGGCCGAGTATGGTTCCCAATCAGAGGCAGATGTCTATCTTTGTCTATGATTGGGAATCATACTTAGGTAGCCTTTTCCCACCTGTGGTTTGTGGGTAGTTATTTTCTGATTAGTCTCGGTTACCTAACATAACTGTTCGTTTTCGTATTGTTTGAGTGTTTTTTTGATAATAAAGAAATCATGAACACTTTTCACGCTGCGCTTTGGTTCACTCTTCTTTACGACGACGAGTGTTACAAACAGGAATGTAATGTTGGTATCCTGTGTATTTGACTGTGATATGTGGTTGTCTCACCTAGATATCTATATATCCATTGTTTATCAGGAATGTAATGTTGGTATCCTGTATATCTGACTGTGATATGTGGTTGTCTCACCTAGATATCTATATATCCATTGTTTAACAGGAATGTAATGTTGGTATCCTGTATATCTGACTGTGATACGTGGTTGTCTCACCTAGATATCTAAAGATGAATGTACTTACAGATGCCATGTTAATTTGAACCAGTTTTTCAATTAAGGAAAATAACATGCATTTTTATGTGGATTATAATTAAGGGACCTTTTTTGTAGGGGCTGATCAATTTATCATCAAATCAAGTCTGACATTTTAAGGTGGAAATTACAAACGTTAGACGCCTTTATAAAGCCTTGTAGTGGTTTAATAATTTCTTTAAACAATAAAATAAAATGTCTCAACATTTCTGAAAATGGATATATCGTGTTTTGGAATTAAACTCTTGTTTCCCCATCTGAGCTCAGAGTAGATGAGAGATGTAATGTTTGTCTCTGTTGTGTTGAAGTCCAATCAAGCAGGAGAGACCAGCCTCCCCTGTACCCAGCTGTGTGTCCATGAAGAGTGATAAGTCTATGGGTCTACCTATATACTTTAGAGAGGGAGACTTTCCTACTGAACAAAGGTAAGAAGAACTCATGGGTCATGGTCAGTGAGTTAAACAACACTGTCTCTAGTCATTTCTCCTCTCCCATTTTCCTATTTATTTTTGTTGTTTTCATAATCCATAGGCTAATCCTTTGGTCCATTTTCATAGTCCAAAAACAATATTATTAAACAAACACAACATTCCCTCCCTGTGTGTGTGTGTGTAAGGTTCTGTATGTATTTTCTTAGTCAACCTTGTGGCCTGTTTCTTTGTGTTCTTGAATGTAACCCTGATAATCATTTTTGTTCATTGATTCATTCAATGAATGTTACTCACCTGGTCTCATCAGCTCCTTATTTAGTTCAGTTCATTCTGTTTGTTCCTTTGTGAGGTGTTGTTTGTTGTGACTCTACTAAGCGTTTTCATAGCTCCAGTTATAGCCTTCAGTCCTAGTTTTGATTCACCTGCCTGTTTGCCTACCTGTGTATGACCATTGCCTGCCTGTGACCACGATACCTGCCTTCTGCGAAATAAACACCTGCCGCGCTCTGTGCCTGAATCTACACCTTTTTCTCCTTAAGTATTCATTACAGTGTCCCTGGAAATGGAGATGTCATTTCTATCCTGATTGCCTAGTCACTTTTACCTCTACCTACTACATGTACATTTTACCTCAATTATAGTCTCATTATTACCTCAACTACCTGGTACCCCTGCACATTGACTCAGTACTGGTTCTCCTTATAGTCTCATTATTACCTCAACTACCTGGTACCCTGCACATTGACTCAGTACTGGTACTCCTTATAGTCTCATTATTATCTCAACTACCTGGTACCCCTGCACATTGACTCAGTACTGGTACTCCTTATAGTCTCATTATTACCTCAACTACCTGGTACCCCTGCACATTGACTCAGTACTGGTACTCCCTATAGTCTCATTATTACCTCAACTACCTGGTACCCCTGCACATTGACTCAGTACTGGTACTCCTTATAGTCTCATTATTACCTCAACTACCTGGTACCCTGCACATTGACTCAGTACTGGTACTCCTTATAGTCTCATTATTACCTCAACTACCTGGTACCCTGCACATTGACTCAGTACTGGTACTCCTTATAGTCTCATTATTACCTCAACTACCTGGTACCCCTGCACATTGACTCAGTACTGGTTCTCCTTATAGTCTCATTATTACCTCAACTACCTGGTATCCCTGCACATTGTCTCAGTACTGGTACTCCTTATAGTCTCATTATTACCTCAACTACCTGGTACCCCTGCACATTGTCTCAGTACTGGTACTCCTTATAGTCTCATTATTACCTCAACTACCTGGTAACCCTGCACATTGACTCAGTACTGGTACTCCTTATAGTCTCATTATTACCTCAACTACCTGGTACCCTGCACATTGACTCAGTACTGGTACTCCTTATAGTCTCATTATTACCTCAACTACCTGGTACCCCTGCACATTGACTCAGTACTGGTACTCCTTATAGTCTCATTATTACCTCAACTACCTGGTACCCCTGCACATTGACTCAGTACTGGTACTCTTTATAGTCTCATTATTACCTCAACTACCTGGTACCCCTGCACATTGACTCAGTACTGGTACTCCTTATAGTCTCATTATTACCTCAACTACCTGGTACCCTGCACATTGACTCAGTACTGGTACTCCTTATAGTCTCATTATTACCTCAACTACCTGGTACCCTGCACATTGACTCAGTACTGGTACTCCTTATAGTCTCATTATTACCTCAACTACCTGGTACCCTGCACATTGACTCAGTACTGGTACTCCTTATAGTCTCATTATTACCTCAACTACCTGGTACCCCTGCACATTGACATTCTATAAACAACCCTTTGTTATGGTTCTATAAACAACCCTTTGTTATGGTTCTATAACAACCCTTTGTTATGGTTCTATAACAACCCTTTGTTATGGTTCTTTATAGAACCTTTATGGAGGATAGTTCTATAAACAACCCTTTGTTATGGTTCTATAAACAACCCTTTGTTATGGTTCTATAACAACCCTTTGTTATGGTTCTATAACAACCCTTTGTTATGGTTCTATAAACAACCCGTTGTTATGGTTCTACAAACAACCCTTTGTTATGGTTCTATAACAACCCTTTGTTATGGTTCTATAAACAGCCCTTTGTTATGGTGCTATAAACAACCCTTTGTTATGGTTCTATAAACAACCCTTTGTTATGGTTCTATAAACAACCCTTTGTTATGGTTCTTTATAGAACCTTTATGGAGGACAGTTCTATAAACAACCCTTTGTTATGGTTCTATAACAACCCTTTGTTATGGTTCTTTATAGATCCTTTATGGAGGATAGTTCTATACCAACCCTTTGTTATGGTTCTATAAACAACCCTTTGTTATGGTTCTTTATAGATCCTTTATGGAGGACAGTTCTATAACAACCCTTTGTTATGGTTCTATAACAACCCTTTGTTATGGTTCTTTATAGATCCTTTATGGAGGACAGTTCTATAAACAACCCTTTGTTATGGTTCTTTATAGATCCTTTATGGAGGATAGTTCTATAAACAAACCTTTGTTATGGTTCTATAACAACCCTTTGTTATGGTTCTTTATAGATCCTTTATGGAGGACAGTTCTATAAACAACCCTTTGTTATGGTTCTATAACAACCCTTTGTTATATATACTGTATACTGTTCCCATCTGTCTATGAACAGAGTATACCAGCTGTCTGTCTATGAACAGAGTATACTGTTCCCAGCTGTCTGTCTATGAGCAGAGTATACTGTTCCCAGCTGTCTGTCTATGAGCAGAGTATACTGTTCCCAGCTGTCTGTCTATGAACAGAGTATACTGTTCCCAGCTGTCTGTCTATGAACAGAGTATACTGTTCCCATCTGTCTATGAACAGAGTAAAACTGTTCCCAGCTGTCTATGAACAGAGTATACTGTTCCCATCTGTCTGTCTATGAACAGAGTATACTGTTCCCTGCTGTCTGTCTATGAACAGAGTATACTGTTCCCATCTGTCTGTCTATGAACAGAGTATACTGTTCCCTGCTGTCTGTCTATGAACAGAGTATACTGTTCCCAGCTGACTGTCTATGAACAGAGTACACTGTTCCCAGCTGTCTGTCTATGAACAGAGTATACTGTTCCCATCTGTCTGTCTATGAACAGAGTATACTGTTCCCAGCTGTCTATGAACAGAGTATACTGTTCCCAGCTGTCTGTCTATGAACAGAGTATACTGTTCCCAGCTGTCTGTCTATGAACAGAGTATACTGTTCCCAGCTGTCTATGAACAGAGTATACTGTTCCCAGCTGTCTATGAACAGAGTATACTGTTCCCAGCTGTCTGTCTATGAACAGAGTATACTGTTCCCAGCTGTCTGTCCATGAACAGAGTATACTGTTCCCAGCTGTCTGTCTATGAACAGAGTATACTGTTCCCATCTGTCTGTCTATGAACAGAGTATACTGTTCCCAGCTGTCTATGAACAGAGTATACTGTTCCCATCTGTCTGTCTATGAACAGAGTATACTGTTCCCAGCTGTCTGTCTATGAACAGAGTATACTGTTCCCAGCTGTCTGTCTATGAACAGAGTATACTGTTCCCAGCTGCCTGTCTATGAACAGAGTATACTGTTCCCAGCTGTCTGTCTATGAACAGAGTATACTGTTCCCAGCTGTCTATGAACAGAGTATACTGTTCCCATCTGTCTGTCTATGAACAGAGTATACTGTTCCCAGCTGTCTATGAACAGAGTATACTGTTCCCAGCTGTCTGTCTATGAACAGAGTATACTGTTCCCAGCTGTCTGTCTATGAACAGAGTATACTGTTCCCAGCTGTCTATGAACAGAGTATACTGTTCCCAGCTGTCTATGAACAGAGTATACTGTTCCCATCTGTCTGTCTATGAACAGAGTATACTGTTCCCAGCTGTCTATGAACAGAGTATACTGTTCCCAGCTGTCTATGAACAGAGTATACTGTTCCCATCTGTCTGTCTATGAACAGAGTATACTGTTCCCAGCTGTCTATGAACAGAGTATACTGTTCCCATCTGTCTGTCTATGAACAGAGTATACTGTTCCCAGCTGTCTGTCTATGAACAGAGTATACTGTTCCCAGCTGTCTATGAACAGAGTATACTGTTCCCAGCTGTCTGTCTATGAACAGAGTATACTGTTCCCAGCTGTCTATGAACAGAGTATACTGTTCCCATCTGTCTGTCTATGAACAGAGTATACTGTTCCCAGCTGTCTGTCTATGAACAGAGTATACTGTTCCCAGCTGTCTATGAACAGAGTATACTGTTCCCAGCTGTCTGTCTATGAACAGAGTATACTGTTCCCAGCTGTCTGTCTATGAACAGAGTATACTGTTCCCAGCTGTCTATGAACAGAGTATACTGTTCCCAGCTGTCTATGAACAGAGTATACTGTTCCCATCTGTCTGTCTATGAACAGAGTATACTGTTCCCAGCTGTCTATGAACAGAGTATACTGTTCCCAGCTGTCTGTCTATGAACAGAGTATACTGTTCCCAGCTGTCTATGAACAGAGTATACTGTTCCCATCTGTCTGTCTATGAACAGAGTATACTGTTCCCAGCTGTCTGTCTATGAACAGAGTATACTGTTCCCAGCTGTCTATGAACAGAGTATACTGTTCCCAGCTGTCTGTCTATGAACAGAGTATACTGTTCCCAGCTGTCTGTCTATGAACAGAGTATACTGTTCCCAGCTGTCTATGAACAGAGTATACTGTTCCCAGCTGTCTGTCTATGAACAGAGTATACTGTTCCCAGCTGTCTGTCTATGAACAGAGTATACTGTTCCCAGCTGTCTGTCTATGAACAGAGTATACTGTTCCCAGCTGTCTATGAACAGAGTATACTGTTCCCAGCTGTCTGTATATGAACAGAGTATACTGTTCCCAGCTGTCTGTCTATGAACAGAGTATACTGATCCCAGCTGTCTGTCTATGAACAGAGTATACTGTTCCCAGCTGTCTGTCTATGAACAGAGTATACTGTTCCCAGCTGTCTGTCTATGAACAGAGTATACTGTTCCCAGCTGTCTATGAACAGAGTATACTGTTCCCATCTGTCTGTCTATGAACAGAGTATACTGTTCCCAGCTGTCTATGAACAGAGTATACTGTTCCCATCTGTCTGTCTATGAACAGAGTATACTGTTCCCAGCTGTCTATGAACAGAGTATACTGTTCCCAGCTGTCTGTCTATGAACAGAGTATACTGTTCCCAGCTGTCTGTCTATGAACAGAGTATACTGTTCCCAGCTGTCTGTCTATGAACAGAGTATACTGTTCCCAGCTGTCTATGAACAGAGTATACTGTTCCCAGCTGTCTGTATATGAACAGAGTATACTGTTCCCAGCTGTCTGTCTATGAACAGAGTATACTGTTCCCAGCTGTCTGTCTATGAACAGAGTATACTGTTCCCAGCTGCCTGTCTATGAACAGAGTATACTGTTCCCAGCTGTCTGTCTATGAACAGAGTATACTGTTCCCAGCTGTCTATGAACAGAGTATACTGTTCCCAGCTGTCTGTCTATGAACAGAGTATACTGTTCCCAGCTGTCTGTCTATGAACAGAGTATACTGTTCCCAGCTGTCTGTCTATGAACAGAGTATACTGTTCCCAGCTGTCTGTCTATGAACAGAGTATACTGTTCCCAGCTGTCTATGAACAGAGTATACTGTTCCCAGCTGTCTATGAACAGAGTATACTGTTCCCAGCTGTCTGTCTATGAACAGAGTATACTGTTCCCAGCTGTCTGTCTATGAACAGAGTATACTGATCCCATCTGTCTATGAACAGAGTATACTGTTCCCAGCTGTCTGTATATGAACAGAGTATACTGTTCCCAGCTGTCTGTCTATGAACAGAGTATACTGTTCCCAGCTGTCTATGAACAGAGTATACTGTTCCCAGCTGTCTATGAACAGAGTATACTGTTCCCAGCTGTCTGTCTATGAACAGAGTATACTGTTCCCAGCTGTCTGTCTATGAACATAGTATACTGTTCCCAGCTGTCTATGAACAGAGTATACTGTTCCCAGCTGTCTATGAACAGAGTATACTGTTCCCAGCTGTCTGTCTATGAACAGAGTATACTGTTCCCATCTGTCTATGAACAGAGTATACTGTTCCCATCTGTCTGTCTATGAACAGAGTATACTGTTCCCATCTGTCTGTCTATGAACAGAGTATACTGTTCCCATCTGTCTGTCTATTAACAGAGTATACTGTTCCCATCTGTCTGTCTATGAACAGAGTATACTGTTCCCAGCTGTCTGTCTATGAACAGAGTACACTGTTCCCAGCTGTCTGTCTATGAACAGAGTATACTGTTCCCATCTGTCTGTCTATGAACAGAGTATACTGTTCCCATCTGTCTGTCTATGAACAGAGTATACTGTTCCCATCTGTCTGTCTATGAACAGAGTATACTGTTCCCATCTGTCTGTCTATTAACAGAGTATACTGTTCCCATCTGTCTGTCTATGAACAGAGTATACTGTTCCCAGCTGTCTCTCTATGAACAGAGTATACTGTTCCCAGCTGTCTATGAACAGAGTATACTGTTCCCAGCTGTCTGTCTATGAACAGAGTATACTGTTCCCAGCTGTCTATGAACAGAGTATACTGTTCCCAGCTGTCTGTCTATGAACAGAGTATACTGTTCCCAGCTGTCTGTCTATGAACAGAGTATACTGTTCCCAGCTGTCTGTCTATGAACAGAGTATACTGTTCCCAGCTGTCTGTCTATGAACAGAGTATACTGTTCCCAGCTGTCTGTCTATGAACAGAGTATACTGTTCCCAGCTGTCTGTCTATGAACAGAGTATACTGTTCCCAGCTGTCTGTCTATGAACAGAGTATACTGTTCCCAGCTGTCTGTCTATGAACAGAGTATACTGTTCCCAGCTGTCTGTCTATGAACAGAGTATACTGTTCCCAGCTGCCTGTCTATGAACAGAGTATACTGTTCCCAGCTGTCTGTCTATGAACAGAGTATACTGTTCCCAGCTGTCTGTCTATGAACAGAGTATACTGTTCCCAGCTGTCTGTCTATGAACAGAGTATACTGTTCCCTGCTGTCTGTCTATGAACAGAGTATACTGTTCCCAGCTGTCTGTCTATGAACAGAGTATACTGTTCCCAGCTGTCTATGAACAGAGTATACTGTTCCCAGCTGTCTGTCTATGAACAGAGTATACTGTTCCCAGCTGTCTATGAACAGAGTATACTGTTCCCAGCTGTCTGTCTATGAACAGAGTATACTGTTCCCAGCTGTCTGTATATGAACAGAGTATACTGTTCCCAGCTGTCTGTCTATGAACAGAGTATACTGTTCCCAGCTGTCTATGAACAGAGTATACTGTTCCCAGCTGTCTGTCTATGAACAGAGTATACTGTTCCCAGCTGTCTATGAACAGAGTATACTGTTCCCAGCTGTCTGTCTATGAGCAGAGTATACTGTTCCCAGCTGTCTGTCTATGAACAGAGTATACTGTTCCCAGCTGTCTGTCTATGAACAGTGACTTCTCTATGGATCGTCCTGTTAATTCCAGTGGTGGTGGATCAGTTACCTTTGACCGAAGGTACGTCACCACATTTTTGTTGTTGTTGTAATGTGTAATTTGAGAATGTTCAATATGTCTCTCTCTCTACTTTATCTCTGTAGTGGATGGTCTACTCTGTTAGAGGATCAGTATCTATCTCTCCTTTATCTCTGTAGTGGATGGTCTACTCTGTTAGAGGATCAGTATCTCTCTCTCCTTTATCTCTGTAGTGGATGGTCTACTCTGTTAGAGGATCAGTATCTCTCTCTCCTTTATCTCTGTAGTGGATGGTCTACTCTGTTAGAGGATCAGTATCTCTCTCTCCTTTATCTCTGTAGTGGATGGTCTACTCTGTTAGAGGATCAGTATCTCTCTCTCCTTTATCTCTGTAGTGGATGGTCTACTCTGTTAGAGGATCAGTATCTCTCTCTCTCCTTTATCTCTGTAGTGGATGGTCTACTCTGTTAGAGGATCAGTATCTCTCTCCTTTATCTCTGTAGTGGATGGTCTACTCTGTTATAGGATCAGTCTCTCTCTCTCCTTTATCTCTGTAGTGGATGGTCTACTCTGTTAGAGGATCAGTATCTCTCTCTCCTTTATCTCTGTAGTGGATGGTCTACTCTGTTACAGGATCAGTATCTTTCTCTCTCCGTTATCTCTGTAGTGGATGGTCTACTCTGTTAGAGGATCAGTATCTCTCTCCTTTATCTCTGTAGTGGATGGTCTACTCTGTTAGAGGATCAGTATCTCTCTCTCCTTTATCTCTGTAGTGGATGGTCTACTCTGTTAGAGGATCAGTATCTCTCTCTCCTTTATCTCTGTAGTGGATGGTCTACTCTGTTAGAGGATCAGTATCTCTCTCTCCTTTATCTCTGTAGTGGATGGTCTACTCTGTTAGAGGATCAGTATCTCTCTCTCCTTTATCTCTGTAGTGGATGGTCTACTCTGTTAGAGGATCAGTATCTCTCTCTCTCCTTTATCTCTGTAGTGGATGGTCTACTCTGTTAGAGGATCAGTATCTCTCTCTCTCCTTTATCTCTGTAGTGGATGGTCTACTCTGCCAGAGGATCAGTATCTCTCTCTCCTTTATCTCTGTAGTGGATGGTCTACTCTGCCAGAGGATCAGTCCAGCTGTGCAGTGTGTGAGCAGGTTCTGAGGGATCCAGTCTCTATCACCTGTGGACACAGGTTCTGCAGACAGTGCATCACCAGATACTGGGAGAAACCTGCTCCTTCAGGAGACTATGACTGTCCTCAGTGTAGAAAGAGATCCAGGACACGTCCTCTACTACAGCACCTGAGTGAACCCAATGATGCAAGAGGCTCTGAAAACAGTAAGAACACCTGCAGACATGTGCTAAGTTATTTCCTCAACATGATTAAGTGTTAACAACAATAATACTACAATAATATTAGATCATGTCAGTTACTGTAGTTGTGGAAGGCCCACATTTCATCCTGTCAATGAATGTGTCTCATACACATCCCTTTTCCTCTTCCCTTGTAGTGGATGACAGCCTGCAGAGAGCTGTAGTAAACTATAAAGACAGTCTGCGGAGAGCTGTAGTAAACCATAAAGACAGTCTGCGGAGAGCTATAGTAAACCATAAAGACAGTCTGAGAAGGAGGTATGAATGTGTGATAGAAGGCATCGAAACAGCAGGGAACCAAACTCCCCTCAACAGGATTTACACAGAGCTCTACATCACAGAAGGAGAGAGTGAAAGGGTTAACAATGAACATGAGGTGTGGCAGCTAGAGACGGCATCCAGGACACCAACCTCACATGACACAGCAATCCACTGCAATGACATCTTTAAACCCTTACCTGGCCAAGAGAGAAGCATCAGAACTGTGCTGACGAAGGGCATCGCTGGCATCGGAAAAACTGTCTCTGTGCAGAAGTTCATCCTAGACTGGGCTGAAGGGAAGGCAAACCAAGATGTGGAGATCATATTTGTGCTTCCTTTCCGGGAGCTGAACTTGATCAAAGATCTCCAGTACAGTCTTCTCAGACTTTTAAATGACTTCCACACAGAACTAGACATAGACAATGCAGAGAAACTCACTGCCTGTAAAGCCATGTTAATCTTTGATGGTTTGGATGAAAGCAGACTTCCATTGGATTTCCAGCGCAACGAAACAGTGTCTGATGTCACCCAGACATCATCTGTTGATGTTCTGCTGACCAACCTCATCAAGGGGAATCTGCTTCCCTCTGCTCTCCTATGGATAACCTCCCGACCAGCAGCAACCAATCAGATCCCCCCTAAGTGTGTTGCCCAGGTGACAGAGGTACGAGGGTTCAATGACCCACAGAAGGAGGAGTACTTCAGGAAGAGATTCAGTGATGAGGACCTGGCCAGCAGAATCATCTCACACATAAAGACATCAAGGAGCCTCCACATCATGTGCCACATGCCAGTGTTCTGTTGGATTTCTGCAATAGTCCTTGAACACATGTTGAGTACAGACAAGAGGAGAGAGATGCCCACGACTCTGACTGAGATGTCCATACACTTCCTGCTCATTCAGACCAGCCTGAAGAACCAGAAGTATCATGGAAGAGATGAGATGGATCAAGAGGAGCTCATGGAGTCAGATAAGGAAGTTCTTCTGAAGCTGGGGAAGCTGGCGTTTGAAAATCTGGAGAAGGGTAATCTCATGTTCTATGAAGAAGACCTGAAAGAGTGTGGCCTTGATGTCAATGAAGCCTCAGTGTACTCAGGAGTGTGCACACAAATCTTTAAAGAAGAGTCTGTGTTATTTCAGAGAGTGGTGTACTGCTTTGTTCATCTGAGCATTCAGGAGTTTCTCTCGGCTGTCTACATGTACCATTGTTACACAACCAAGAACATGGATGCACTGAAGCCCTTCCTCAAGAGAAAGTCTAGAGCCGCGTCTGAAGAGCTAACCTTGGATGAGCTGCTGAAGAGTACAGTGGATAAAGCCTTGGAGAGTAAGAATGGACACCTGGACCTTTTTGTCCGCTTCCTTCATGGCATGTCACTGGAGTCCAATCAGAAACTCCTACGAGGTCTGGTGACACAGACAGAAAGCAGTCCAGAGAGGGTCCAGAAAACAATCCGATCCCTTAAGGTGATGCAGAGGAAGAACATCTCCCCTGAGAGGTGCATCAATCTCTTCCACTGTCTGATAGAGATGAAAGACCATTCAGTACAGGAGGAAATCCAAGCGTACTTGAGGTCAGAGAACAGATCCAAAAACCTCACACATGCTCAGTGTTCAGCGCTGGCCTACATGCTGCAGATATCAGAGGAGGTTCTGGAGGTGTTTAACCTGAAGGAATACAAGACATCAGAGGAGGGTCGTAGGAGACTGCTCCCAGCTGTGAGAGGCTGCAGGAAAGCTCTGTAAGTATTCATGTAAATATCGCACAAAAAATAAATTGTAGTTATAGCAGTATTTTCATTGGCTGACTGGCTCTGTAAGTAGTCATGTGACTATCCCTCAGACCAAACTTTACTGTATGTAGGAACAACAGTATTTTCATTGGCTGACTGGCTCTGTAAGTAGTCATGTGACTATCCCTCAGACCAAACATTACTGTATGTAGGAACAACAGTATTTTCATTGGCTGACTGGCTCTGTAAGTAGTCATGTGACTATCCCTCAGACCAAACTTTACTGTATGAAGGAACAACAGTATTTTCATTGGCTGAATAAACGTTCTATCAGCTGAAAACTCTTAAACTATAATACAAACTGATCAGAAATGTTATAGCATTGAACCATGAATGTACGATATACACATTAGTAGTGTACGGGTAACAGTGTAATCAGGGAAAGCTAAGCGTAACATTTTAATACAACCTGTTTGTCATTGTATTTCTTCTGTGTTGACAGACTCGCTGGCTGTAAACTCACAGACACATCCTGTAAAGTGTTGGCCTCAGTTCTCAGTTCAAACCCCTCACACCTGAGAGAGCTGGACCTGAGTAACAATGACCTGAAGGATTCAGGAGTGAAGCTGCTCTCTGCTGGACTGGGGAATCCCCACTGTAAACTGGAGACTCTGAGGTCAGTGTTGTATATATGTTATATATAGTGTCATCGAAAATAGATATGAAGTGCACTGTATACTTACTACAATCTACATCTGATACCTCACTGTCTGTCTTTTGACTGATACTGCTTTTTAAACTGGTCTGGTCAGTCTACTCAAATATTTGTACTATACATTTTTCTATCTGCAAGCAAAATTTCAATAATTTGTCATTTCTTATCATGATACATTCATTAATTTATAGATATATATTGCAGGTTTCAGGACACTGATGTATCTGAATATGTTGAATAAATATATTGCCACTATTTTCACCACCAAAGAATATCAGTGTGATTTTAATATGATTTGACTCTTTGCAGGTTGTCACACTGTCTAGTCACAGAGGAAGGCTGTGCTTCTCTGGCCTCAGTTCTGAGGTCAAACCCCTCACACCTGAGAGAGCTGGATCTGAGTAACAATGACCTGAAGGATTCAGGAGTGAAGCTGCTCTCTGCTGGACTGGGGAATCCCCACTGTAAACTGGAGACTCTGAGGTCAGTATTGAATAAATGCATTGATTTTCACATTAGTATAACAAAATGACCATACAATTCTAGGAGGTAGAAGATGAATCTATATGTTGTTTGAGAGAATAAACCAAATGCATCTGCCATTGTACTTCTACACTACTGGTGTTAAATGAACAGTGTGTTTGTGAAGTCATGATGATCTCTTTGTCAGGCTGTCAGGCTCTGGAGTCACAGAGGAAGGCTGTGCTTCTCTGGTCTCAGCTCTGGAGTCAAACCCCTCACACCTGAGAGAGCTGGACCTGAGAAACAATGACCTGAAGGATTCAGGAGTGAAGCTGCTCTATGCTGGAGTGGGGAAACCCCACTGTAAACTGGAGACTCTGAGGTCAGTATTCCTGTAGTTGGGCAACAAGTGATAACTGTTCACCAGATCCACATGTGTTTACCAGACACACATAGTCCACAACATATGTGTTTGGACAGTGAAGATTACAGTTTTACATTTGGTGCTATGCTCCAGCATTTTGGATTTGAGATAGAATGTTTCATATTAGGTGACAGTACAGAATGTCACCTTTTATTTGAGGTTAATGGTGAGAGGTTAGTATGTTTTGTTGTAGTCTCTGTTATTGGTAATGGTGAGAGGTTAGCATGTTTTGTTGTAGTCTCTGTTATTGGTAATGGTGAGAGGTTAGCATGTTTTGTTGTAGCCTCTGTTATTGGTAATGGTGAGAGGTTAGCATGTTTTGTTGTAGTCTCTGTTATTGGTAATGTGAGAGGTTAGCATGTTTTGTTGTAGCCTCTGTTATTGGTAATGGTGAGAGGTTAGCATGTTTTGTTGTAGCCTCTGTTATTGGTAATGGTGAGAGGTTAGCATGTTTTGTTGTAGCCTCTGGTATTGGTAATGGTGAGAGGTTAGCATGTTTTGTTGTAGCCTCTGTTATTGGTAATGGTGAGAGGTTAGCATGTTTTGTTGTAGCCTCTGTTATTGGTAATGGTGAGAGGTTAGCATGTTTTGTTGTAGTCTCTGTTATTGGTAATGGTGAGAGGTTAGCATGTTTTGTTGTAGTCTCTGTTATTGGTAATGGTGAGAGGTTAGCATGTTTTGTTGTAGCCTCTGTTATTAGTAATGGTGAGAGGTTAGCATGTTTTGTTGTAGTCTCTGTTATTGGTAATGGTGAGAGGTTAGCATGTTTTGTTGTAGCCTCTGTTATTGGTAATGGTGAGAGGTTAGCATGTTTTGTTGTGTCCTCTGTTATTGGTAATGGTGAGAGGTTAGCATGTTTTGTTGTAGTCTCTGTTATTGGTAATAGTGAGAGGTTAGCATGTTTTGTTGTATCCTCTGTTATTGGTTATGGTGAGAGGTTAGCATGTTTTGTTGTAGCCTCTGTTATTGGTAATGGTGATAGGTTAGCATGTTTAGTTGTAGTCTCTGTTATTGGTAATGGTGAGAGGTTAGCATGTTTTGTTGTATCCTCTGTTGTTGGTAATGGTGAGAGGTTAGTATGTTTTGTTGTAGCCTCTGTTATTGGTAATGTGAGAGGTTAGCATGTTTTGTTGTAGCCTCTGTTATTGGTAATGGTGAGAGGTTAGCATGTTTTGTTGTATCCTCTGTTATTGGTTATGGTGAGAGGTTAGCATGTTTTGTTGTAGCCTCTGTTATTGGTAATGGTGATAGGTTAGCATGTTTAGTTGTAGTCTCTGTTATAAGTCGCTCTGGATAAGAGCGTCTGCTAAATGACTTAAATGTAAATGTAAATTGGTAATGGTGAGAGGTTAGCATGTTTTGTTGTATCCTCTGTTGTTGGTAATGGTGAGAGGTTAGTATGTTTTGTTGTAGCCTCTGTTATTGGTAATGTGAGAGGTTAGCATGTTTTGTTGTAGTCTCTGTTATTGGTAATGGTGAGAGGTTAGCATGTTTTGTTGTAGCCTCTGTTATTGGTAAAGGTGAGAGGTTAGCATGTTTTGTTGTATCCTCTGTTATTGGTAATGTTGAGAGGTTAGCATGTTTTGTTGTAGCCTCTGTTGTTGGTAATGGTGAGAGGTTAACATGTTTTGTTGTAGTCTCTGTTATTGGTAATGGTGAGAGGTTAGCATGTTTTGTTGTAGCCTCTGTTATTGGTAATGGTGAGAGGTTAACATGTTTTGTTGTAGTCTCTGTTATTGGTAATGGTGAGAGGTTAGCATGTTTTGTTGTAGCCTCTGTTATTGGTAATGGTGAGAGGTTAACATGTTTTGTTGTAGTCTCTGTTATTGGTAATGGTGAGAGGTTAGCATGTTTTGTTGTAGTCTCTGTTATTGGTAATGGTGAGAGGTTAGCATGTTTTGTTGTAGCGTCTAACTTTCTCACGCATATTATTTTTTATTATTTTTATTTCACCTTTATTTAACCAGGTAGGCTAGTTGAGAACAAATTCTCATTTGCAACTGCGACCTGGCCAAGATAAAGCATAGCAATTCGACACATACAACAACACAGAGTTACACATGGAATAAACAAAACATAGTCAATAATACAGTCGAACAAAAGAAAACAAAAAGTTTATATCTACAGTGAGTGCAAATGAGGTAAGATAAGGGAGTTAACCTTTCACGAGCCTCTACCCCGGGTCCGGGAGCACCCCCCACCCCCCCCACACACTAATTAGCATAGCTAGCATAGCTTCAAAAGTAGATAGTAGCATCTAAATATCATTAAATCACAAGTCCAAGACACCAGATGAAAGATACAGATCTTGTGAATAAAGCCACCATTTCAGATTTTTAAAATGTTTTACAGGGAAGACAAAATATGTAAATCTATTAGCTAAACACGTTAGCAAAATACACCACTATTCTAACTCCATCAGTTTCTTACTCCTTCAGGTGCTATCACCAATTCGGCTCAACTAAGATATTGATATCCACTAACCAAGAAAAAACCTCTTCAGATGACAGTCTGATAACATATTCATGGTATAGGATAGTTTTTGTTAGAAAAAAGTGCATATTTCAGGTAGAAATCACAGTTTACAATTGCACCCACCATCACAAATCGACTAGAATTACTAGATAGAGCAACGTGTATGACCAATTTACTCATCATAAAACATTTCATAAAAATAGACAAAGCATAGCAATGGAAAGACCCAGTTCTTGTGATTTCAGACCATATTTCAGATTTTCTAAGCGTTTTTCAGCGAAAACACAATAAATCGATAAGTTAGCATACCACATGTGCAAACGTTACCAGAGCATCGATTCCAGCCAAAGAGCGCTATAACGTAATCACCGCCAAAATATATTAATTTTTTCACTAACCTTCTCAGAATTCTTCCGATGACACTCCTGTAACATCATTTTACAATATACATATACAGTTTGTTCGAAAAGGTGCATATTTAGCCATACAAAACCGTGGTTACACAATAAAAATACTAGGAAATCAAGCCTCAATATGTCTGACGTCATCTATCAGAGTGATCTAGTTTAATTGAAAGCTAATCATATACTTGACTAAAAAATACAGGGTTGACAGCAATCGAAAGACAAATTAGTTCTTAATGCAACCGCTGATTTACATTTTTAAAATTATCCTTACTTTTCAATACAGGGTTGGCCAAGTGAAGCTATACCAAACAAAATGGCGAAATATGCGTTTAAAATATTTCGACAGAAACACGATTTATCATATTAAATATTGCTTACTTTGAGCTGTTCTTCCATCAGATTCTTGGGCAATGTATCCTTTCTATGTTATAAACGTCTTTTGGTCGATAGATGTCCTCTGTCCTTCGAAATGTCCACCACCAACGACCGACACCCTAAAACGTGTCCAAACTTTCAGAGTGCACAACAAAGAAATTCCTCAAAATCGCACTAAACGGATATAAATTGCTATAAAACGGTTCAAATTAACTACATTATGATGTTTTTAACAACTATAACGACTGAAAACATGACCGGAGAAATATTGCTGGTTAGAAAACGATTTGGAACGAGGCAGGTCCGATGTCCTTTACGCTTCAGGCGCACAATGAGAAAGGGGGGTCTCTGTACATTTTTGTCTTTTATAATGGCTGTGAACGTCCCATCGATTTCATTGAAAACGTGATGACGTACAGACACCCAGAGGAAGACGTAGGCAGTGTCGGTTTCTTCATAGCATTCACTGTCGCCTTAAAAACAGACCCCAGATCAGAGGTAAACATTTCTGAAATCTGAACCCTGTCATGAAAAGTGCTGTAGAAATTGTTCTGTACCACTCAGAGACAAAATTCCAACTTCTATAGAAACTAGAAGGTGTTTTCTATCCAATAATAACAATAATATGCATATTGTACGATCAAGAATTTAGCACGAGGCAGTTTAATTTGGAGACACAAATATGCTAATGCGGAACAGCACCCCCTATAGTTGCAAGAAGTTTTTAAGGCAATAAATAGGCCATGGTGGCGAAGTAATTACATTATAGCAATTAGACACTGGAATGGTAGATGTACAGAAGATGAATGTGCAAGTAGAGATACTGGGGTGCAAAGGAGCAAGATAAGTACATAAATACAGTATGGGGATGAGGTATATAGATGGGCTATTTACAGATGGGCTATGTACAGGTGCAGTGATCTGTGAGCTGCTCTGACAGCTGGTGCTTAAAGCTAGTGAGGGAGTTATGAGTCTTCAGCTTCAGAGATTTTTGCAGTTTGTTCCAGTCATTGGCAGCAGAGAACTGGAAGGAGAGGCGGCCAAATTAGGAATTGGCTTTGGGGGTGACCAGATATACCTGCTGGAGCGCATGCTACGAGTGGGTGCTGCTATGGTGACCAGTGAGCTGAGATAAGGCGGGGCTTTACCTAGCAGAGACTTGTAGATGACCTGGAGCCAGATGGTTTGGCGACGAGTATGAAGCGATGGCCAGCCAACGAGAGCATACAGGTCGCAGTGGTGGGTAATATATGGGGCTTTGGTGACAAAACGGATGGCACTGTGATAAACTGCATCCAATTTGTTGAGTAGAGTGTTGGAGGCTATTTTATAGATGACATCGCCGAAGTCGAGGATCGGTAGCATGGTCAGTTTTACGAGGACATGTTTGGCTGCATGAGTGAAGGATACTTTGTTGCGAAATAGGAAGCCGATTCTAGATTTAATTTTGGATTGGAGATGCTTAATGTGAGTCTGGAAGAAGAGTTTACAGTCTAACCAAAAACCTAGGTATTTGTAGTTGTCCACATATTCTAAGTCAGAGCCGTCCAGAGGAGTGATGCTGGACGGTCGGGCGGGTGCGGGCAGTGATCAGTTGGCCAGAAGTATACAGAATGGTGTCGTCTGCGTAGAGGTGGATCAGAGAATCACCAGCAGCGAGAGCAACATCATTGATGTATACAGAGAAGAGAGTCGGCCCGAGAATTGAACCCTGTGGCACCCCCATAGAGACTGCAAGAGGTCCGGACAACAGGCCCTCCAATTTGACACACTGAACTCTATCAGAGAAGTAGTTGGTGAACCAGGCAGGGCAATCATTTGAAAAACCAAGGCGTTTGAGTCGGCCAATAAGAATGTGGTGATTGACAGAGTCGAAAGCCTTGGCCAGGTCGATGAATACGGCTGCACAGTAATGTCTCTTATCGATGGCGGTTATGATATCGTTTAGGACCTTGAGCGTGGCTGAGGTGCACCCATGACCAGCTCTGAAACCAGATTGCATTGTCACGAATCCCGTTTCCTGAGTCGTTTTTTTGCCTGTGTTCTGTCCTGGAGTGTTTTTTTCGGCGTCCTGGAACGCACCCTGTCTGGTTGCCGGGCAATGTAGCCAGTTGAGAGTTCTGATTACCCGCACCTGTATCCCATCAGCTATCTGCACACCTGGTCCTGATCATCATCTCTCCTCTTCATAAGCCCGGACCTGACATCCATTCCCTGCCGGATCGTTAGCCATAAACAGTATGTTGTGCCATAGTATCAGCCTCAAGTTGGATAGAATTTGTTTTGTTGTTTTTTACGTATTGCTTGCCTTAAACTTACCTCCATTTGTTTTGTCTTCAGTTACTCACCCGGATCATTTACCTCATTCCCGCCTGGTCGTCGGAGGATTCCGCTACCCCATTGGATCCACCTATTTACTCCCATCAACTCACCACCGCTGCCCGCTACGCCACCTGGATATATCTACCCATTCACATTCACTTGTAAATAAATACTCACCTTCTTCCTACGCTCCTTGTCCTGGTCTGCTTCTGGGTTCGATTTTGAAAGAACGTGACATGCATAGCGAAAAAGGTATGGTGAGATTCCAAGTGGTCGGTAATCTGTTTATTAACTTGGCTTTCGAAGACCTTAGAGGCAGGGCAGGATAGATTTAGGTCTGTAGCAGTTTGGGTCTAGAGTGTCTCCCCCTTTGAAGACGGGGATGACTGCGGCAGCTTTCCAATCTTTGGGAATCTCAGACGATACAAAAGAGAGGTTGAACAGGCTAGTAATTGTGGTTGCAACAATTTCAGCAGATCATTTTAGAAAGAGAGGGTCCAGATTGTCTAGTCCAGCTGATTTGTAGGGGTCCAGGTTTTGCAGTTCTTTAAGAACATCAGCTATCTGGATTTGGGTGAAGGAGAAATGGGGGAGGCTTGGGCAAGTTGCTGTGGGGAGTGCAGGGCTGTTGACCGGGGTAGGGTTAGCCAGGTGGAAAGCATGGCCAGCCGTAGAAAAATGATTGTTGAAATTCTCAATTATAGTAGATTTATCGGTGGTGCCAGTTTCCTAGCCTCAGAGCAGTGGGCAGCTCGGAGGGGGTGCTCTTATTCTCCATGGACTTTACAGTGTCCCAGAATTTATTTGAGTTTGTGCTACAGGATGCAAATTTCTGCTTGAAAAAGCTAGCCTTAGCTTTCCAAACTGCCTTTGTATATTTGTTCCTGACTTCCTTGAAAAGTTGCATATCACGGGGGCTATTCGATGCTAATGCAGAACGCCACAGGATGTTTTTGTGCAGTCAGGTCTGGAGAGAACCAAGGGCTATATCTGTTCCTGGTTCTACATTTTTTGAAAGGGGCATGCTTATTTAAGATGGTGAGGAAGGCACTTTTTTAAAGAATGACCAGGCATCCTCTACTGACGGAATGAGGTCAATATCCTTCCAGGATACCCGGGCCAGGTCGATTAGGAAGGCCTGCTCGCTGAAGTGTTTCAGGGAGCGTTTGATAGTGATGAGGGGTGGTCGTTTGACCGCAGACCCGTTACGGATGCAGGCAATGGGGCAGTGATCGCTGAGATCTTGATTGAAAACAGCAGAGGTGTATTTGGAGGGCAAGTTGGTTAGGATGATATCGTTGAGGGTGCCCGTGTTTACGGATTTGGGGTTGTACCTGGTGGGTTCATTGACAATTTGTGAGAGATTGAGGGCATCAAGCTTAGATTGTAGGATAACCGGGGTGTTAAGCATGTCCCAGTTTAGGTCACCTAGCAGCACGAGCTGTGAAGATAGATGGGGGGCAATCAGTTCACATATGGTGTCCAGGGCACAGCTGGGGGCAGAGGGTGGTCTATAGCAAGCGGCGACGGTGAGAGACTTGTTTCTGGAAAGGTGGATTTTTAAAAGTAGAAGCTGGAATTGTTTGGGTACAGACCTGGATAGTAGGACAGAACTCTGCAGGCTATCTCTACAGTAGATTGCAACTCCACCCCCTTTGGCAGTTCTATCTTTAATCAGATTCAGATCTGTTCAAACCAACTCTTAGTTTCCTGATTCAGATCTGTTTAAACCAACTCTTAATTTCCTGATTCAGATCTGTTCAAACCAACTCTTAGTTTCCTGATTCAGATCTGTTTAAACCAACTCTTGGTTTCCTGATTCAGATCTGTTTAAACCAGTACTTCTCAATTATTTTCTGTTACGCCCCCCTTAGGAAGAAGTAAACATTTTGCGCCCCCCAACTCTCCGCCACGACTGTAAATAGTATCATTTGTCTATAAAATTGTTATAAGTACACCTCTGCATAACATTCTATCCTTATTAACATTAAAGAAAACAGAAAAAGGAAGAAATATAGATCAACTTACAACAAAGAATAACTTTATTAACATTGTTTTTTTAGTCTGTAACAGAAAAGACTGAAAGTGCATCAATTTGCCTGAAATGTTAAAAAAAAATCAAGCCTTATTTAAACTGTAAACATTTTTTGATCATTTGATACTGAATTAAAAAAAAAATATATAATCAATAAATAATAATACATTCAAATTGATCAGCATCATTAACTCAGGAGCACAATATATGAAACACTGACCTATAAAACAAAAATTAATAAAACAATTTGTGCTGATTTAAAAAAAATCTAAATGAGGAAGTCATAGTTTTTATTTTTGCAGCACTTGCGTCATCCAGCATGACAGAGACCATGTCTAATGCTGCAGGTAGTATCAGCTCCTCTGCTATGGAGTGGGGTCATGTCTAATGCTGCAGGTAGTATCAGCTCCTCTGATATGGAGTGGGGTCATGTCTAATGCTGCAGGTAGTATCAGCTCCTCTGCTATGGAGTGGGACCATGTCTAATGCTGCAGGTAGTATCAGCTCCTCTGATATGGAGTGGGGTCATGTCTAATGCTGCAGGTAGTATCAGCTCCTCTGTTATGGAGTGGGGTCATGTCTAATGCTGCAGGTAGTATCAGCTCCTCTGCTATGGAGTGGGGTCATGTCTAATGCTGCAGGTAGTATCAGCTCCTCTGATATGGAGTGGGGTCATGTCTAATGCTGCAGGTAGTATCAGCTCCTCTGCTATGGAGTGGGGTCATGTCTAATGCTGCAGGCAGTATCAGCTCCTCTGCTATGGAGTGGGGTCATGTCTAATGCTGCAGGCAGTATCAGCTCCTCTGCTATGGAGTGGGGTCATGTCTAATGCTGCAGGTAGTATCAGCTCCTCTGCTATGGAGTGGGGTCATGTCTAATGCTGCAGGTAGTATCCGCTCCTCTGCTATGGAGTGGGGTCTTTTGCACTGAGCAATTTGGTACACCACCTTATATGATGCCAGCAGTGCTCGCTGGTTTACTGAAGTAGCATTCACAAAGCGGGACGATTGTTGGCAATATTCGGCACGTTTTCACTGAAAAAACTCAAGCGGCTTATCAGCGTGATAAGTGTAATGTCTTTAAGTGATGCCTTCATTTATTTGGCTTCATGCTGTCTGCTGCCAACACAGTAAACATACCGGTCTTTCCTCGTCTCCCACCGTAGTCACAGTGAAGCCAAGCGCTACATACACGTCGTCATATTTCCTCGTCTTAGCTTTCGGGAGACTTACGTCTGTCTCATTATCTCCGTCTCTCTCCGCCTTTTTTTAATTTTATATAGCCCTTCGTACATCAGCTTATATCTCAAAATGCTGTACAGAAACCCAGCCCAATACCCCAAACAGCAAGCAATGCAGGTGTAGAAGCACGGTGGCTAGGAAAAACTCCCTAGGAAGGCCAAAACCTAGGAAGAAACCTAGAGAGAAACCAGGCTATGAGGGGTGGCCAGTCCTCTTCTGGCTGTGCCGGGTGGAGATTATAACAGAACATGGCCAAGATGTTCAAAATGTTCATAAATGACAAGCATGGTCAAATAATAATCAGGAATAAATGTCAGTTGGCTTTTCATAGCCGATCATTAAGAGTTGAAAACAGCAGGTCTGGGACAGGTAGCACGTCCGGTGGACAGGTCAGGGTTCCATAACCGCAGGCAGAACAGTTAAAAATGGAACAGCAGCAAGGCCAGGTGGACTGGGGACAGCAAGGAGTCATCATGCCCGGTAGTCCTGACGCATGGTCCTAGGGCTCAGGTCCTCCGAGAGAGAGAAAGAAAGAGAGAAGGAGAGAATTAGAGAGAGCATACTTAAATTCACACAGGACACTGGATAAGACAGGAGAAGTACTCCAGATATAACCAATTGACCCTAGCCCCCCGACACATAAACTACTGCAGCATAAATACTGGAGGCTGAGACAGGAGGGGTCAGGAGACACTGTGGCCCCATCCGATGATACCCCCGGACAGGGCCAAACAGGAAGGATATAACCCCACCCACTTTGCCAAAGCACAGCCCCCGCACCACTAGAGGGATATCTTCAACCACCAACTTACAATCCTGAGACAAGGCCGAGTATAGCCCACAAAGGTCTCCACCACAGCACAACCAGGTGGGGGCGCCAACCCAGACAGGAAGATCACGTCAGTAACTCAACCCACTCAAGTGACGCACCCCTCCTAGGGACGGCATGAAAGAGCACCAGTAAGCCAGTGACTCAGCCCCTGTAATAGGGTTAGAGGCAGAGAATCCCAGTGGAGAGAGGGGAACCGGCCAGGCAGAGACAGCAAGGGCGGTTCGTTGCTCCAGAGCCTTTCCGTTCACCTTCACACTCCTGGGCCAGACCACACTCAATCATATGACCTACTGAAGAGATAAGTCTTCAGTAAAGACTTAAAGGTTGAGACCGAGTCTGCGTCTCTCACATGGGTAGGCAGACCATTCCATAAAAATGGAGCTCTATAGGAGAAAGCCCTGCCTCCCGCTGTTTGCTTAGAAATTCTAGGGACAATTAGGAGGCCTGCGTCTTGTGACCGTAGCGTACGTGTAGGTATGTACGGCAGGACCAACTCGGAAAGATAGGTAGGAGCAAGCCCATGTAACGCTTTATAGGTTAACAGTAAAACCTTGAAATCAGCCCTTGCCTTAACAGGAAGCCAGTGTAGGGAAGCTAGCACTGGAGTAATATGATAAAATTTCTTGGTTCTAGTCAGGATTCTAGGAGCCGTATTTAGCACTAACTGAAGTTTATTTAGTGCTTTATCCGGGTAGCCGGAACGTAGAGCATTGCAGTAGTCTAACCTAGAAGTAACAAATGCATGGATACATTTTTCTGCATCATTTTTGGACAGAACATTTCTGATTTTTGCAATGTTACGTAGATGGAAAAAAGCTGTCCTTGAAACAGTCTTGATATGTTCGTCAAAAGAGAGATCGGGGTCCAGAGTAACGCCGAGGTCCTTCACAGTTTTATTTGAGACGACTTTACAACCATCAAGATTAATTGTCAGATTTAACAGAATATCTCTTTGTTTCTTGGGACCTAGAACAAGCATCTCTGTTTTGTCCGAGTTTAAAAGTAGAACGTTTTCAGCCATCCACTTCCTTATGTCTGAAACACAGGCTTCTAGCGAGGGCAATTTTGGGGCTTCGCCATGTTTCATTGAAATGTACAGCTGTGTGTCATCCGCATAGCAGTGAAAGTTAACATTATGTTTTCGAATGACATCCCCAAGAGGTAAAATATATAGTGAAAACAATAGTGGTCCTAAAACGGAACCTTGAGGAACACCGAAATGTACCGTTGATTTGTCAGAGGACAAACCATTCACAGAGACAAACGGATATCTTTCCGACAGATAAGATCTAAACCAGGCCAGAACTTGTCCGTGTAGACCAATTTGGGTTTCCAGTCTCTCCAAAAGAATGTGGTGATCGATGGTTTCAAAGGCAGCACTAAGGTCTCGTAGCACGAGGACAGATACAGAGCCTCGGTCTGACGCCATTAAAAGGTCATTTACCACCTTCACAAGTGCAGTCTCAGTGCTATGATGGGGTCTAAAACCAGACTGAAGCATTTCGTATACATTGTTTGTCTTCAGGAAGGCAGTGAGTTGCTGTGCAACAGCTTTTTCAAAAAAAATTGAGAGGAATGGAAGATTCGATATAGGCCGATAGTTTTTTATATTTTCCGGGTCAAGGTTTGGCTTTTTCAAGAGAGGCTTTATTACTGCCACTTTTAGTGAATTTGGTACACATCCGGTGGATAGAGAGCCGTTTATTATGTTCAACATAGGAGGGCCAAGCACATGAAGCAGCTCTTTCAGTAGTTTAGTTGGAATAGGATCCAGTATGCAGCTTGAAGGTTTAGAGGCCATGATTATTTTCATCATTGTGTCAAGAGATATAGTACTAAAACACTTAAGTGTCTCTCCCGATCCCAGGCCCTGGCAGAGCTGTGCAGATCCAGGACAGCTAAGCCCTGGAGGAATACGCAGATTTAAAGAGGAGTCCGTAATTTGCTTTCTAATGATCATGATCTTTTCCTCAAAGAAGTTCATGAATTTATTACTGCTGAAGTGAAAGCCATCCTCTCTTGGGGAATGCTGCTTTTTAGTTAGCTTTGCAACAGTATCAAAAAGAAATTTTGGATTGTTCTTATTTTCCTCAATTAAGTTGGAAAAGTAGGATGATCGAGCAGCAGTGAGGGCTCTTCGATACTGCACGGTACTGTCTTTCCAAGCTAGTCGGAAGACTTACAGTTTGGTGTGGCGCCATTTCCGTTCCAATTTTCTGGAAGCTTGCTTCAGAGCTCGGGTATTTTCTGTATAACAGGGAGCTAGTTTCTTATGACAAATGTTTTTCGTTTTTAGGGGTGCAACTGCATCTAGGGTATTGCGCAAGGTTAAAATGAGTTCCTCAGTTAGGTGGTTAACTGATTTTTGTCCTCTGATGTCCTTGGGTAGGCAGAAGGAGTCTGGAAGGGCATCAAGGAATTTTTGTGTTCTATCTTTTGGGAGGGGCAAATTCTATCTTTTGGGAGGGGCAGAAAACAGTTTTCAACCAGCGATTGAGTTGTGAGACTGCTGTAGAGCTCATCACTCCCCCTAACTGGGAGGGGGCCAGAGACAATTACTCGATGCCGACACATCTTTCTAGCTGATTTACACGCTGAAGCTATGTTGCGCTTGTTGACCTCTGACTGTTTCATCCTAACATCGTTGGTGCCGACGTGGATAACAATATCTCTATACTCTCTACACTCGCCAGTTTTAGCTTTAGCCAGCACCATCTTCAGATTAGCCTTAACGTCGGTAGCCCTGCCCCCTGGTAAACAGTGTATGATCGCTGGGTGATTCGTTCTAAGTCTAATACTGCGGGTAATGGAGTCGCCAATGACTAGGGTTTTCAATTTGTCAGAGCTAATGGTGGGAAGCTTCGGTGTCTCAGACCCCGTAACAGGAGGAGTAGATACAAGAGAAGACTCGGCCTCAGACTCCGACTCGCTACTTAATGGGGAAAACCGGTTGAAAGTTTCTGTCGGCTGAATGAGCGACACCAGTTGAGCATTCCTACAGCATTTCCCTCCAGAAGCCATGAGAAAGTTGTCCGGCTGCGGGGACTGTGCGGGGGGGGGGGATTTATACTACTATCTATACTTACTAGTGGCACAGACGCTGTTTCATCCTTTCCTACACTGAAATTACCCTTGCCTAACGATTGCGTCTGAAGCTGGGCTTGCAGCACAGCTATCCTCGCCGTAAGGCGATCGTTCTCCTGTATATTATGAGTACAGCGACTGCAATTAGAAGACATCATGTTAATGTTACTACTTAGCTTCGGCTGTTGAAGGTGCTGACGAACCATGTCCAGATAAAGCGTCTGGAGTGAAAAAGTTGAATGAGGGAAAAAAGTTGTGATGGAAAAACAAAAAATACAAACGGTTATTAAAAATTAAAAGGAAAAAAAACGTAAAGTTGTCAGCTAGCAAAGTAAGGTTGGAAACAAAACGCACAGCAACAAAACGCACAGCAACACGTCTGCTTCCCTAACTACCTCATAAGTCTAAGAATGTAGACAGAAGAGCCAGTAGAAATTGATTGATTGTGCAAAGGTTCCACAGTCCCTCGTGAAGGGAAGTTCAATGCCAGACATCCAATCTTTAAACAGATTCAGATCTAGATTCAGTTTAAACCAACTCTTAGTGTTTTTATTCATTATTTATTTATGATTTATATTAATCAAGGCCTAATCAGGATTAATTTAGTATTGTTTAGAAACGTGTTATCTACTCCCTTAGACAGAAAATTACTCCAGTCATCATCCACAGTTCAGTTACTATTGGGCAAAACACAACCCAAAACACAACCAAAACAAACTGCAGATGCAACCAATGAGTTTGGAACCAAATACTACACTTTTGACTACTTTAATACACTATAAGTAAATTGATCAGAATATTTACAACTTCCTCAAATTATCAAAGTATGGGGGGACTAGATACATAAAGTGCTTTCATTTCTAAATGGTGAAACAGATATGTATTAAAATACCCTCAAATAAAAGGTGACATTATATACTGTCACCTCATATGAAACATTTGATCTGAAATCCAAAATGTTGGAGTATAGAGCCACATTTAAAATGTTAGCTTCACTGTCAAAATAGATATGGTGTGGACTGTATACTCAATACAATCTAAATCTGATACCTCACTGTCTGTCTTTTGACTGATACTGCTTTTTAAACTGTTCTGGTCAGTCTACTCAAATATTTGTACTATACATTTTTCTCTCTGCAGTCAACACTTTAATAATTTGTCATTTCTAATAATGATACATTAATTTATGAATAGATATGGCAGGTTTCAGGACACTGATATATCTGAATATGTTGAAAAAATATACTGCCACTATCTTCACCACCAAAGAATATCAGTGTGATTTTAATATGATTTGACTCTTTGCAGGCTGTCAGGCTGTCTAGTCACAGAGGAAGGCTGTGCTTCTCTGGTCTCAGCTCTGAGGTCAAACCCCTCACACCTGAGAGAGCTGGACCTGAGCTACAATCACCCAGGAGACTCAGGAGTCAGACTGCTCTCTGCTGGACTGGAGGATCCACACTGCAGACTGGAGAAACTCAAGTATGTAGAGGGTTTATGTCAATGTTCATATCAGACATGTTTGACTTATCAGGCTAGTTAAGACAAACATTCTGACCAACACTTGGACAAAGTTATATGTTACTGTGTGTGTCCTGTATGTGTGTGTCCAGTGTGTCCAGTGTTGGTCACACCTCTCAAACACAGACTGGACACACACAATAGACACACACACACGCTGGACATACAAACACACACACACTGGACGGACACACACACACAGGACAAAAGCTGTTGCCCAATACCTTGCAGAGCAGTAGTTTCACCACAGGAAGCTAGGGTTGTCATAGTTAATGAACTCGATATTCTATGTTCATTATCACATATCAATCACACTTACAAAAGGGTTCATTAATCATTATATTGAATAAAATATTGAATAAATGCATTGATTTTCACATTAGTATAACATTATGACCATTCAATTCTTGGAGAGGGAATATGAATCTATATGTTGTTTGAGAGAATAAACCAAATGCATCTGCCATTGTCCTTCTACACAACTGGTGTTAAATTAACAGTGTGTTTGAAGTCATGATTATCTCTTTGTCAGGCTGTCAGGCTGTCTAGTCACAGAGGAAGGCTGTGCTTCTCTGGTCTCAGCTCTGAGGTCAAACCCCTCACACCTGAGAGAGCTGGATCTGAGTAACAATGACCTGAAGGATTCAGGAGTGAAGCTGCTCTCTGCTGGACTGGGGAATCCCCACTGTAAACTGGAGACTCTGAGGTCAGTATTCCTGTAGTTGGTCAACAAGTGATAACTGTTCACCAGATCCACATGTGTTTACCAGACACATAGTCCACACCATATGTGTTTGGACAGTGAAGCTTACAGTTTTAAATGTGGTGTTATGCTCCAGCATTTTGGATTTGAGATATAATGTTTCATATTAGGTGACAGTACAGAATGTCGCCTTTTATTTGAGGTTAATGGTGAGAGGTTAGTATGTTTTGTTGTATCCTCTGTTATTGGTAATGGTGAGAGGTTAGTATGTTTTGTTTTAGCCTCTGTTATTGGTAATGGTGAGAGGTTAGCATGTTTTGTTGTAGCCTCTGTTATTGGTAATGGTGAGAGGTTAGCATGTTTTGTTGTAGCCTCTGTTATTGGTAATGGTGAGAGGTTAGCATGTTTTGTTGTAGTCTGTTATTGGTAATGGTGAGAGGTTAGCATGTTTTGTTGTAGCCTCTGTTATTGGTAGTTTGGAGAGGTTATCATGTTTTGTTGTAGCCTCTTATTGGTAGTTTGGAGAGGTTAGCATGTTTTGTTGTATTCTCTGTTATTGGTAATGGTGAGAGGTTAGCATGTTTTGTTGTAGTCTCTGTTATTGGTTATGGTGAGAGATTAGCATGTTTTGTTGTAGCCTCTGTTATTGGTAATGGTGAGAGGTTAGCATGTTTGTCTCTCTCACTTAGCTTCACTGTCAAAATAGATATGTATATATTCAAATAGGGGGACTAGATACATAAAGTGCTTTCATTTCTAAATGGTGAAACAGATATGTATTAAAATACCCTCAAATAAAAGGTGACATTATATACTGTCACCTCATATGAAACATTTGATCTGAAATCCAAAATGTTAAAGTATTGAGCCACATTTAAAATGTTAGCTTCACTGTCAAAATAGATATGGTGTGGACTGTATACTCAATACAATCTAAATCTGATACCTCACTGTCTGTCTTTTGACTGATACTGCTTTTTAAACTGGTCTGGTCAGTCTACTCAAATATTTGTACTATACATGTTTCTCTCTACAAGTAATACTTTGATAATTGTAATTTCTAAAAATGAAACATCAATTTATGAATAGATATGGCAGGTTTCAGGACACTGATGTATCTGAATATGTTAAAACGTTATGCTTCCACTATTTTCACCACCAAAGAATATCAGTGTGATTTTAATATGATTTGTGTCTTTTCAGGCTGTCAGGCTGTGGAGTCACAGAGGAAGGCTGTGCTTCTCTGGTCTCAGCTCTGAGGTCAAACCCCTCACACCTGAGAGAGCTGGATCTGAGTAACAATGACCTGAAGGATTCAGGAGTGAAGCTGCTCTCTGCTGGACTGGGGAATCCCCACTGTAAACTGGAGACTCTGAGGTCAGTATTCCTGTAGTTGGTCAACAAGTGATAACTGTTCACCAGATCCACATGTGTTTACCAGACACACATAGTCCACACCATATGTGTTTGGACAGTGAAGCTTACAGTTTTACATTTGGTGCTATGCTCCAGCATTTTGGATTTGAGATCAAATGTTTCATATTAGGTGACAGTAGAGAATGTCACCTTTTATTTAAAGGTATTTATACATATATATTTTACTGTTTAGAAATGATAGCACTGTATGTATGTCGTTTTCCCATTTGAAGAAGTCTTAATTATTTGGACAAATACATTTCGTAAAAAGTTCAGAGATTCGTCCAATTTTGGATTACGTTTTTCCTCATAGAAACTGAATGGTGAATAATGTCCTGTCATTTTGGAGTCACTTCACTTGTATTGTCAGTAAGAATTGAAGATGTTTCTGAACACTTCTACATTCATGTGGATGCTACCATGATTATGAATAATCATGAATGAATAGTGAATGATGATGAATGAGAAAGTTACATAGGCACAAAGATCATACCCCCTCTGTTATTGGTAATGGTGAGAGGTTAGCATGTTTTGTTGTAGTCTCTGTTATTGGTAATGGTGAGAGGTTAGCATGTTTTGTTGTAGTCTCTGTTATTAGTAATGGTGAGAGGTTAGCATGTTTTGTTGTAGTCAATAGTGAGAGGTTAGCATGTTTTGTTGTAGCCTCTGTTATTGGTAATGGTGAGAGGTTAGCATGTTTTGTTGTAGTCTCTGTTATTGGTAATGGTGAGAGGTTAGCATGTTTTGTTGTAGTCTCTGTTATTGGTAATGGTGAGAGGTTAGCATGCTTTGTTGTAGCCTCTGTTATTGGTAATGGTGAGAGGTTAGCATGTTTTGTTGTAGTCTCTGTTATTGGTAATGGTGAGAGGTTAGCATGTTTTGTTGTAGCCTCTGTTATTGGTAATGGTGATAGGTTAGCATGTTTTGTTGTAGCCTCTGTTATTGGTAATGGTGAGAGGTTAGCATGTTTTGTTGTAGTCTCTGTTATTAGTAATGGTGGAAGGTTAGCATGTTTTGTTGTAGTCTCTGTTATTGGTAATGGTGAGAGGTTAGTATGTTTTGTTGTAGCCTCTGTTATTGGTAATGGTGAGAGGTTAGCATGTTTTGTTGTAGCCTCCGTAACTTTCTCACTTATTTTTATTAATGATTCATTCATGATTTGTGTTAATCATGGCATCATCAGCATTTATTTAGTAGTGTTTAGAAACATGTTATCTAATCACTTAGACAGAAGATTACTCCATTCATCATCCACCATTTTAATATTGGGCAAAAGCTAACCCAAAACACAACCAAAACACAACCAAAACAAACTGCAAATGCAATAAACGAGTTTAAGTCACAAGCTTGATGTAGTCATTGCGTTCAAGGAATGTCAGACCAAATACTAAACTTTTGACTACTTTAATTTTAATGCACTATACGTGAATTGGTCAGATTACTTATGACAAATTCAAACGGGGGACGAGGTATATAAAGTGCTTTTATTTCAAACCGTGAAACAGATATGTATTAAAATACACCCCAAAAAAGGTTACATTATATACTGTCACCTCATATAAAACATTTGATCTCAAATCCAAACTGTTGGAGTATAGAGACACATTTAAAATGTTAGCTTCACTGTCAAAATAGATATGGTGTGTACTGTATACTCAATACAATCTAAATCTGATACCTCACTGTCTGTCTTTTGACTGATACTGCTTTTTAAACTGGTCTGGTCAGTCTACTCAAATATTTGCGATATAAATGTTTCTCTCTACAAGTAATATTATGATAATTTATAATAATGACACATTCATTAGTTTATGAATAGATATGGCAGGTTTCAGGACACTGATATATCTGAAAATGTTGGAAAAATATACCGCCGCATATTTTGACCATCAAAGAATATCAGTGTGATTTTAATATGATTTGACTCTTTGCAGGCTGTCAGACTGTCTAGTCACAGAGGAAGGCTGTGCTTCTCTGGTCTCAGCTCTGAGGTCAAACCCCTCACACCTGAGAGAGCTGGACCTGAGTAACAATGACCTGAAGGATTCAGGAGTGAAGCTGCTCTCTGCTGGACTGGGGAATCCCCACTGTAAACTGGAGACTCTGAGGTCAGTATTCCTGTAGTTGGTCAACAAGTGATAACTGTTCACCAGATCCACATGTGTTTACCAGGCACACATAGTCCACACCATATGTGTTTGGACAGTGAAGATTACAGTTTTACATTTCGTGCTATACTCCAGTATTTTGGATTTCAGATTTAATGTTCCAAATTAGGCAACAGTCCAGAATGTCACCTTTCATTTGAGGGTATTTTCATTCATATATATTTTACTGTTTAGATATGAAAGCACTTTATGTATGTAGTTCTCCCATTTGAAGAAGTCTTAATATTTTGGACAAATTCACTTATATTGTGTTAAAGTAGTCATAAGTTTAGTATTTGGTCCCATATTCCATGCCTGCAGTGATTTACATCAAGCTTGTGATTCTACTAACTTGTTAAATTCATTTGCAGTTTGTCTTGGTTGTGTTTTGGATGATGTTTTTCCTAATAGAAACTGAATGGTGAATAATGTCCTGTCATTTTGGAGTCACTTCACTTGTATTGTCAGTAAGAATTGAAGATGTTTCTGAACACTTCTACATTCATGTGGATGCTGCCATGATTATGAATAATCATGAATGAATTGTGAATGATGATGAATGAGAAAGTTACAGAGGTACAACGATCATTAGCATGTTTTGTTGTAGCCTCTGTTTTTGGTAATGGGAGGTTAGCATGTTTTGTTGTAGCCTCTATTATTGGTAATGGTGAGAGGTTAGTATGTTTTGTTGCAGCCTCTGTTATTGGTAATGGTGAGAGGTTAGCATGTTTTGTTGTAGCCTCTGTTATTGGTAATGGTGAGAGGTTAGCATGTTTTGTTGTAGCCTCTGTTTTTGGTAATGGTGAGAGGTTAGCATGTTTTGTTGTAGCCTCTGTTATTGGTAATGGTGAGAGGTTAGCATGTTTTGTTGTAGCCTCTGTTATTGGTAATGGTGAGAGGTTAGCATGTTTTGTTGTAGTCTCTGTTATTGGTAATGGTGAGAGGTTAGCATGTTTTGTTGTTGCCTCTGTTATTGGTAATGGTGAGAGGTTAGCATGTTTTGTTGTAGCCTCTGTTATTGGTAATGGTGAGAGGTTAGCATGTTTTGTTGTAGCCTCTGTTATTGGTAATGGTGAGAGGTTAGCATGTTAATTGTAGCGTCTGTTATTGGTAATGGTGAGAGGTTAGCATGTTTTGTTGTTGCCTCTGTTATTGGTAATGGTGAGAGGTTAGCATGTTTTGTTGTAGCCTCTGTTATTGGTAATGGTGAGAGGTTAGCATGTTTTGTTGTAGCCTCTATTTTTGGTAATGGTGGAAGGTTAGCATGTTTTGTTGTAGTCTCTGTTATTGGTAATGGTGAGAGGTTAGCATGTTTTGTTGTAGCCTCTGTTATTGGTAATGGTGAGAGGTTAGCATGTTTTGTTGTAGCCTCTGTTTTTGGTAATGGTGAGAGGTTAGCATGTTTTGTTGTAGCCTCTGTTATTGGTAATGGTGAGAGGTTAGCATGTTTTGTTGTAGTCTCTGTTATTGGTAATGGTGAGAGGTTAGCATGTTTTGTTGTAGCCTCCATAACTTTCTCACTTATTTTTATTTATGATTCATTCATGATTTGTGTTAATCATGGCATCATCAGCATTTATTTAGTAGTGTTTAGAAACATGTTATCTACTCACTGAGACAGAAGATTACTCCATTCATCATCCACCATTTTAATATTGGGCAAAACCTAACCCAAAACACAACCAAAGCAAACTGCAAATGCAGTAAACGAGTTTAAGTCACAAGCTTGATGAAGTCATTGCGTTCAAGGAATGTCAGACCAAATACTAAACTTTTGACTACTTTAATTTTAATGCACTATACGTGAATTGGTCAGATTACTTATGACAAATTCAAACGGGGGACGAGGTATATAAAGTGCTTTTATTTCAAACCGTGAAACAGATATGTATTAAAATACCCCCCAAAAAAGGTTACATTATATACTGTCACCTCATATAAACATTATATCTCAAATCCAAACAGTTGGACTATAGAGTCACATTTGAAATGTTAGCTTCACTGTCAAAATAGATATGGTGTGGACTGTATACTCAATACAATCTAAATCTGATACCTCACTGTCTGTCTTCTGACTAATTCTGCTTTTTAAACTGGTCTGGTCAGTCTACTCAAATGTTTAGGATATAAATGTTTCTCTCTACAAATAATATCATGATCATTTATAATAATGACACATTCATTAGTTTATGAATAGATATGGCAGGTTTCAGGACACTGATATATCTGAAAATGTTGGAAAAAATATACCGCCGCGAATTTTGACCATCAAAGAATAACAGTGTGATTTTAATATGATTTGACTCTTTGCAGGCTGTCAGGCTGTCTAGTCACAGAGGAAGGCTGTGCTTCTCTGGTCTCAGCTCTGGAGTCAAACCCCTCACACCTGAGAGAGCTGGATCTGAGTAACAATGACCTGAAGGATTCAGGAGTGAAGCTGCTCTCTGCTGGACTGGGGAATCCCCACTGTAAACTGGAGACTCTGAGGTCAGTATTCCTGTAGTTGGTCAACAAGTGATAACTGTTCACCAGATCCACATGTGTTTACCAGACACACATAGTCCACACCACATGTGTTTGGACAGTGAAGCTTACAGTTTTACATTTGGTGCTATGCTCCAGCATTTTGGATTTGAGATATAATGTTTCATATTAGGTGACAGTACAGAATGTTACCTTCTATTTGAGGTTAATGTTGAGAGGTTAGTATGTTTTGTTGTATCCTCTGTAACTTTCTCACTCATTATTATTCATGATTCGTTCATGATTTTTCTTAATCATGGCATCATCAGGATTAATTTAGTAGTGTTTAGAAACCTGTTATCTATTCACTTATAAAGAAAATTACTCCAGTCATCATCCACCATTTTAATATTGGGCAAAACACAACCAAAACAAACTGCAAGTACAATCAACTAGTTTGAGTCACAGGCTTGATGTAGTCATTGGGTTAAAGGAATATCAGACCAAATGCTACATTTTTGACTACTTTAATACACTATGAGTTAATTGGTCAGAATACTTATGACTTCTTCAAATGGGGGGACGAGATACATAAAGTGCTTTCATTTCTAAATGGTGAAACAGATTTGTATTAAAATACCCTCAAATAAAATGTGACATTATATCCTGTCACCTCAAATGAAACATTTGATATCAAATCCAAAATGTTGGAATATCGAGCCACATTTAAAATGTTAGCTTCTGTCATTATAGATATGGTGTGGACTGTATACTCAATACAATCTAAATCTGATACCTCACTGTCTGTCTTCTGACTGATACTGCTTTTTAAACTGGTCTGGTCAGTCTACTCAAATATTTGTACTATACATTTTTCTCTCGACAAGCAATACTTTGATCATTTGTCATTTCTAATAATGATACATTCATTAATTTATGAATAGATTTGTCCGGTTTCAGGACGCTGATGTATCTGAAAATGTTGAAAAAATATACTGCCTCTCTATTTTCAACACCAAAGCATAGCAGTGTATTTTAATATGATTTGAATCTTTGCAGGCTGTCAGGCTGTCTAGTCACAGAGGAAGTCTGTGATTCTCTGGTCTCAGCTCTGAGGTCAAACCCCTCACACCTGAGAGAGCTGGATCTGAGTAACAATGACCTGAAGGATTCAGGAGTGAAGCTGCTCTCTGCTGGACTGGGGAGTCAACACTGTAAACTGGAGACTCTGAGGTCAGTATTCATGTTGGTCAACAAGTATTTGTATTGTATTGTATTGTATTTATTATAGATCCCCATTAGTTCCTGCTAAAGCAGCAGCTACTCTTCCTGGGGTCCAGCAAAATTAAGCCAGTTTATATAATTTTACAACATTACAATACATTCACAGATTTCACAACACACTGTGTTCCCTCAGGCCCCTACCACATATCTACAGTACTAAATCCATGTTTATAGTGAGTGAGTGTGTGTGTGTGTGTGTGTGTGTGTGTGTGTGTGTGTGTGTGTGTGTGTGTGTGTGTGTGTGTGTGTGTGTGTGTGTGTGTGTGTGTGTGTGTGTGTGTGTGTGCCAATGTGTGTATCTCTTTACAGGCCCCGCTGTTCCATAAGGTGGTTTTTTAATCCGTTTTTTAAATCTAATTTTACTGCTTGCATCAGTTACTTGATGTAGAATAGAGTTCCATGTAGTCATGGCTCTATGTAGTACTGTGTGCCTCCCATAGTCTGTTCTGGACTTGGGGACTGTGAAGAGACCTCTTGTGGCATGTCTTGTGGGGTATACATGGGTGTCTGAGCTGTGAGCTAGTTGTTTAAAAAGACAGTTCGGTACATTCAGAATGTCAGCACATTTTACAAATACTGGCAGTGATGAAGTCAATCTCTCCTCCACTTTCAGCCAGGAGAGATTGACATGCATATTATTAATGTTAGCTCTCTGTATACATCCAAGGGCCATCCGTGCTGCCCTGTTCTGAGCCAATTGCAACTTTCCTAAATCCTTTTTTGTGGCACCTGACCACACGACTGAACAGTAGTCAAGATGCGGTAAACTAGGGAGGACCTAGTAGGACCTGCCTTGTTGATAGTGCTGTTAAGAAGGTAGAAACTAGGGCCTGTAGGACCTGCCTTGTTGATAGTGTTGTTAAGAAGGTAGAAACTAGGGCCTGTAGGACCTGCCTTGTTGATAGTGTTGTTAAGAAGGTAGAAACTATGGCCTGTAGGACCTGCCTGGTTGATAGTGTTGTTAAGAAGGTAGAAACTAGGGCCTGTAGGACCTGCCTTGTTGATAGTGGTGTTAAGAAGGTAGAAACTAGAGCCTGTAGGACCTGCCTTGTTGATAGTGTTGTTAAGAAGGTAGAAACTAGGGACTGTAGGACCTGCCTTGTTGATAGTGTTGTTAAGAAGGTAGAAACTAGGGCCTGTAGGACCTGCCTTGTTGATGGTGTTGTTAAGAAGGTAGAAACTAGGGCCTGTAGGACCTGCCTTGTTGATAGTGTTGTTAAGAAGGTAGAAACTAGGGCCTGTAGGACCTGCCTTGTTGATGGTGTTGTTAAGAAGGTAGAGACTAGGGCCTGTAGGACCTGCCTGTAGGACCTGCCTGGTTGATAGTGTTGTTAAGAAGGTAGAAACTAGGGCCTGTAGGACCTGCCTTGTTGATAGTGTTGTTAAGAAGATAGAAACTAGGGCCTGTAGGACCTGCCTTGTTGATAGTGTTGTTAAGAAGGTAGAAACTAGGGCCTGTAGGACCTGCCTTGTTGATAGTGTTGTTAAGAAGGTAGAAACTAGGGCCTGTAGGACCTGCCTTGTTGATAGTGTTGTTAAGAAGGTAGAAACTAGGGCCTGTCGGACCTGCCTTGTTGATAGTGGTGTTTAGAAGGTAGACACTAGGGCCTGTAGGACCTGCCTTGTTGATAGTGTTGTTAAGGAGGTAGAAACTAGGGCCTGTAGGACTTGCCTTGTTGATAGTGTTGTTAAGAAGGTAGAAACTAGGGCCTGTAGGACCTGCCTTGTTGATAGTGGTGTTTAGAAGGTAGAAACTAGGGCCTGTAGGACCTGCCTTGTTGATAGTGTTGTTAAGGAGGTAGAAACTAGGGCCTGTAGGACTTGCCTTGTTGATAGTGTTGTTAAGAAGGTAGAAACTAGGGCCTGTATGACCTGCCTTGTTGATAGTGGTGTTTAGAAGGTAGAAACTAGGGCCTGTAGGACCTGCCTTGTTGATGGTGTTGTTTAGAAGGTAGAAACTAGGGCCTGTAGGACCTGCCTTGTTGATAGTGTTGTTAAGAAGGTAGAAACTAGGGCCTGTAGGACCTGCCTTGTTGATAGTGTTGTTAAGAAGGTAGAAACTAGGGCCTGTAGGACCTGCCTTGTTGATAGTGGTGTTTAGAAGGTAGAAACTAGGGCCTGTAGGACCTGCCTTGTTGATAGTGGTGTTTAGAAGGTAGAAACTAGGGCCTGTAGGACCTGCCTTGTTGATAGTGTTGTTAAGGAGGTAGAAACTAGGGCCTCTAGGACCTGCCTTGTTGATAGTGTTGTTAAGGAGGTAGAAACTAGGGCCTGTAGGACTTGCCTTGTTGATAGTGTTTTTAAGAAGGTAGAAACTAGGGCCTGTAGGACCTGCCTTGTTGATAGTGGTGTTTAGAAGGTAGAAACTAGGGCCTGTAGGACCTGCCTTGTTGATAGTGTTGTTAAGGAGGTAGAAACTAGGGCCTGTAGGACTTGCCTTGTTGATAGTGTTGTTAAGAAGGTAGAAACTAGGGCCTGTATGACCTGCCTTGTTGATAGTGGTGTTTAGAAGGTAGAAACTAGGGCCTGTAGGACCTGCCTTGTTGATAGTGTTGTTAAGAAGGTAGAAACTAGGGCCTGTAGGACCTGCCTTGTTGATAGTGTTGTTTAGAAGGTAGAAACTAGGGCCTGTAGGACCTGCCTTGTTGATAGTGTTGTTAAGAAGGTAGAAACTAGGGCCTGTAGGACCTGCCTTGTTGATAGTGTTGTTAAGAAGGTAGAAACTAGGGCCTGTAGGACCTGCCTTGTTGATAGTGGTGTTTAGAAGGTAGAAACTAGGGCCTGTAGGACCTGCCTTGTTGATAGTGTTGTTAAGTTGGCAGAGCAGTGCTTTATTATGGACAGACTTCTCCCCATTTTAGCTACTGTTGCATCAATATGTTATAACCATGACAGTTTTACAATCTAGTGTTACTTCAAGCAGTTTAGTCATCTCAACTTGCTCAATTTCCACATGATTTATTACAAGATTTAGTTGAGGTTTAAGTTGTAGTGAGTGATTTGTCCCAAATACAATGTTTTTAGTTTTATAAATATTTAGGACTAACTTATTCCTTGCCACCCACTCTGAAACTAACTGCAGCTCTTTGTTGAGTGTTGCAGTCATTTCAGTCGCTGTAGTAGCTGACGTGTATAGTGATGAGTCATCTACATACATAGACACACTGGCCTTACTCAAAGTGGCATGTTGAGTCATCCACATACATAGACACACTGGCCTTACTCAAAGTGGCATGTCGTTAGTAAAAAATGTAATAATATAAAAAATAAAAACCTGTTCACTCAATGACTAACTTTTCACCAGATCCACATGTGTTTACCAGACACACATAGTCCACACCACATGTGTTTACCTGACACACATAGTCCACACCACATGTGTTTACCAGACACACATAGTCCACACCACATGTGTTTACCAGACACACATAGTCCACACCACATGTGTTTACCAGACACACATAGTCCACACCACATGTGTTTACCAGACACACATAGTCCACACCACATGTGTTTACCAGACACACATAGTCCACACCACATGTGTTTACCAGACACACATAGTCCACATCACATGTGTTTACCAGACATACATAGTCCACACCACATGTGTTTACCAGACACACATAGTCCACACCACATGTGTTTACCAGACACACATAGTCCACACCACATGTGTTTACCAGACACACATAGTCCACACCACATGTGTTTGGACAATGAAGCTTACAGTTTAAAATGTGGCGCTATTCTCCAGCATTTTGGATTTGAGATAGAATGTTTCATATTAGGTGACAGGACAGAATGTCACCTTTTATTTGAGGTTAAAGGTGAGAGGTTAGCATGTTTTGTTGTAGCCTCTGTTATTGGTAATGGTGAGAGGTTAGCATGTTTTGTTGTAGCCTCTGTTATTGGTAATGGTGAGAGGTTATCATGTTTTGTTGTAGCCTTTGTTATTGGTAATGGTGAGAGGTTAGCATGTTTTGTTGTAGCCTCTGTTATTGGTAATGGTGAGAGGTTAGCATGTTTTGTTGTTGCCTTTGTTATTGGTAATGGTGAGAGGTTAGCATGTTTTGTTGTAGCCTCTGTTATTGGTAATGGTGAGAGGTTAGCATGTTTTGTTGTAGCCTCTGTTATTGGTAATGGTGAGAGGTTAGCATGTTTTGTTGTAGCCTCTGTTATTGGTAATGGTGAGAGGTTAGCATGTTTTGTTGTAGCCTCTGTTATTGGTAATGGTGAGAGGTTAGCATGTTTTGTTTTAGCCTCTGTTATTGGTAATGGTGAGAGGTTAGTATGTTTTGTTGTAGCCTCTGTTATTGGTAATGGTGAGAGGTTAGCATGTTTTGTTGTAGCCTCTGTTATTGGTAATGGTGAGAGGTTAGCATGTTTTGTTGTAGCCTCTGTTATTTGTAATGGTGAGAGGTTAGCTTGTTTTGTTGTAGTCTCTGTTATTGGTAATGGTGAGAGGTTAGCATGTTTTGTTGTAGCCTCTGTTATTTGTAATAGTGAGAGGTTAGCTTGTTTTGTTGTAGTCTCTGTTATTGGTAATGGTGAGAGGTTAGCATGTTTTGTTGTATCCTCTGTTATTGGTAATGGTGAGAGGTTAGCATGTTTTGTTGTCGCCTCTGTTATTGGTAATGGTGAGAGGTTAGCATGTTTTGTTGTCGCTTTTATTATTGGTAATGGTGAGAGGTTAGCATGTTTTGTTGTATCCTCTGTTATTGGTAATGGTGAGAGGTTAGCATGTTTTGTTGTCGCCTTTGTTATCGGTAATGGTGAGAGGTTAGTATGTTTTGTTGTAGTCTCTGTTATCGGTAATGGTGAGAGGTTAGCATGTTTTGTTGTAGCCTCTGTTATTGGTAATGGTGAGAGGTAACATGTTTTGTTGTAGCCTCTGTTATTGGTAATGGTGAGAGGTTAGCATGTTTTGTTGTAGCCTCTGTTATTGGTAATGGTGAAAGGTTAGCATGTTTTGTTGTATCCTCTGTTATTGGTAATGGTGAGAGGTTAGCATGTTTTGTTGTCGCCTCTGTTATTGGTAATGGTGAGAGGTTAGCATGTTTTGTTGTCGCCTCTGTTATTGGTAATGGTGAGAGGTTAGTATGTTTTGTTGTAGTCTCTGTTATCGGTAATGGTGAGAGGTTAGCATGTTTTGTTGTAGTCTCTGTTATCGGTAATGGTGAGAGATCAGCATGTTTTGTTGTAGCCTCTGTTATTGGTAATGGTGAGAGGTTAGCATGTTTTGTTGTTGTCTCTGTTATTGGTAATGGTGAGAGGTCAGCATGTTTTGTTGTAGCCTCTGTTATTGGTAATGGTGAGAGGTTAGCATGATTTGTTGTAGCCTCTGTTATTGGTAATGGTGAGAGGTTAGCATGTTTTGTTGTAGCCTCTGTTATTGGTAATGGTGAGAGGTTAGCTTGTTTTGTTGTAGTCTCTGTTATTGGTAATGGTGAGAGGTTAGCATGTTTTGTTGTAGCCTCTGTTATTGGTAATGGTGAGAGGTTAGCATGTTTTGTTGTAGCCTCTGTTATTGGTAATGGTGAGAGGTTAGCATGTTTTTGTTGTAGCCTCTGTTATTGGTAATGGTGAGAGGTTAGCATGTTTTGTTGTAGCCTCTGTTATTGGTAATGGAGAGAGGTTAGCATGTTTTGTTGTAGCCTCTGTTATTGGTAATGGTGAGAGGTTAGCATGTTTTTGTTGTAGCCTCTGTTATTGGTAATGGAGAGAGGTTAGCATGTTTTGTTGTAGTCTCTGTTTTTGGTAATGGAGACTTTCTCACTCATTATTATTCATGATTCATTCATGATCTTACTCAATCATGGCAGTCACATGCGTGATGCAGTCATTGTGTTCAAAGAATATGGGACCAAATACTAAACTATTGACTACTTTAATACACTATAAGTGAATTGGTCAGAATACTTCAAATAAAAGGTGATACCCTCAAAGAATAGCAGTGTGGTTTAAGGCACAAGGCGAGACCCAGATGGCACGGGAGGCAGATGGTCAGAGTCTTTGATATTTATTAATATACTAAAAGGGGAAGGCAAGAGAATGGTCGTGGACAGGCAAAAGGTCATAACCAGATCAGAGTCCAGGATGTACAGTGTGGCAGGCAGATTCGAGGTCAGGACAGGCAGAATGGTCAGGCAGGCTAGAGGTCAGGACAGGCAGAATGGTCAGGCAGGCTAGAGGTCAGGACAGGCAGAATGGTCAGGACAGGCAGAATGGTCAGGCAGGCTCGAGGTCAGGACAGGCAGAATGGTCAGGCAGACTAGAGGTCAGGACAGGCAGAATGGTCAGGCAGGCTAGAGGTCAGGACAGGCAGAATGGTCAGGCAGGCTAGAGGTCAGGACAGGCAGAATGGTCAGGCAGGCTAGAGGTCAGGACAGGCAGAATGGTCAGGCAGGCTAGAGGTCAGGACAGGCAGAATGGTCAGGCAGGCTAGAGGTCAGGACAGGCAGAATGGTCAGGCAGGCTAGAGGTCAGGACAGGCAGAATGGTCAGGCAGGCTAGAGGTCAGGACAGGCAGAATGGTCAGGCAGGCTAGAGGTCAGGACAGGCAGAATGGTCAGGCAGGCTAGAGGTCAGGACAGGCAGAATGGTCAGGCAGGTGAGAGGTCAGGACAGGCAGAATGGTCAGGCAGGCGGGTACAGAGTCCAGAAAACAGGCAAGGGACAAAAACCGGGAGGACTATCAAAAAAGAATAGAAGCAGGAGTAGGGAAAAAAGCTGGTTGACTTGATGAACATACAAGACGAACTGGTACAGAGAAACAGGAATCACAGGGATATATACACCAGGGAAACACAGGGATATATACACCAGGGAAACACAGGGATATATACACCAGGGAAACACAGGGATATATACACCAGGGAAACACAGGGATATAAACACCAGGGAAACACAGGGATATATACACCAGGGAAACACAGGGATATATACACCAGGGAAACACAGGGATATATACACCAGGGAAACACAGGGATATATACACCAGGGAAACACAGGGATATATACACGGGGATATATACACAGGAAACACAGGGATGGATATATACATCAGGGATATTTACACCGGGGAAACACAGGGATATATACACCAGGGAAAAACAGGAATATATACACCAGGGAAACACAGGGATATATACACCAGGGAAACACAGGGATATATACACCAGGGAAACACAGGGATATATACACCAGGGAAACACAGGGATATATACACGGGGATATATACACCAGGGAAATACGGGGATATATACACCAGGGAAACATAGGGATATATACACCAGGGAATCACAGGGATATATACACCAGGGAAACACAGGGATATATACACCGGGGAAACACAGGGATATATACACCAGGGAAACACAGGAATATATACACCAGGGATATATACACCAGGGAAACACAGGGATATATACACCAGGGAAACACAGGAATATATACACCAGGGAAACACAGGGATATATACACCAGGGATATATACACCAGGGAAACACAGGGATAAATACACCAGGGAAACACAGGGATATATACACCGGGGAAACACAGGGATATATACACCGGGGAAACACAGGGATATATACACCAGGGAAACACAGGGACATATACACCAGGGAAGCACAGGGATATATACACCAGGGAAACACAGGGATATATACACCAGGGAAACACAGGGATATATACACCAGGGAAACACAGGGATATATACACCGGGGAAACACAGGGATATATACACCGGGGAAACACAGGGATATATACACCAGGGAAACACAGGGACATATACACCAGGGAAACACAGGGATATATACACCAGGGAAACACAGGGACATATACACCAGGGAAACACAGGGATATATACACCAGGGAAACACGGGGATATATACACCAGGGAAACACAGGGATATATACACCAGGGAAACACAGGGATATTTACACCAGGGAAACACAGGGATATATACACCAGGGAAACACAGGGATATATACACCAGGGAAACACAGGAATATATACACCAGGGAAACACAGGAATATATACACCAGGGAAACACAGGGATATATACACCAGGGAATCACAGGGATATATACACCAGGGAAACCCAGGGATATATACACCAGGGAAACACAGGGATATATACATCAGGGATATTTACACCAGGGAAACACAGGGATATATACACCGGGGAAACACAGGGATATATACACCAGGGAAAAACAGGAATATATACACCAGGGATATATACACCAGGGAAACACAGGGATATATACACCAGGGAAACACAGGGATATATACACCAGGGAAACACAGGGATATATACACCAGGGAAACACAGGGATATATACACCAGGGAAACACAGGGATATATACACCAGGGAAACACAGGGATATATACACCAGGGAAACACAGGGATAAATACACCAGGGAAACACAGGGATATATACACCGGGGAAACACAGGGATATATACACCGGGGAAACACAGGGATATATACACCAGGGAAACACAGGGATATATACACCAGGGAAACACATGGATATATACACCAGGGAAACACAGGGATATATACACCAGGGAAACACAGGGATATATACACCAGGGAAATAAGCGACACCTGGAGGGGGTGGAGACAAGCACAAGACAGGTGAAACAGATCAGTGTGTGACATGAATATGGAGAAAAATATACAGTATATATAGTAATATAGTATACTGCCACTATTTTCACCACCAAAGAATAGCAGTGTGATTTTAATATGATTTGACTCTTTGCAGGCTGTCAGGCTGTCTAGTCACAGAGGAAGGCTGTGCTTCTCTGGTCTCAGCTCTGAGGTCAAACCCCTCACACCTGAGAGAGCTGGACCTGAGCTACAATCACCCAGGAGACTCAGGAGTCAGACTGCTCTCTGCTGGACTGGAGGATCCACACTGCAGACTGGAGAAACTCAAGTATGTAGAGGGTTTATGTCAATGTTCATATCAGACATGTTTGACTTATCAGGCTGGTTAAGACAAACATTCTTACCACCACTTGGACAAAGTTATATCCTGACTGTGTGTGTGTGTGTCCAGTCTGTGTGTGTGTCCAATCTGTGTGTGTGTCCAGTAAGTGTGTGTCTGTCCTGTGTGTGTGTCTTTCCTGTCTGTGTCGAGGGTGTGTGTCCAGTGTCCAACCCTAACCCCACATTGGACACACACACACAAACACTGGACACACACACAAACACTGGACATTGGTCTGCTGTGTGTGTGTGTGAGTCCAGTGTGTGTGTGAGTCCAGTGTGTGTGTGTGAATCGAGTGTGTGTATCACTGACAAAGGGACACTGAGTCGCCATCATCCCAAACCCCAAACCCTGGATAGAGGGTGTGTGTGTGTGTGTGTCCTGTGTGTGTGTGTGTCCTGTGTGTGTGTGTGTCCTGTGTGTGTGTGTGTCCTGTGTGTGTGTCCTGTGTGTGTGTGTCCTGTGTGTGTGTGTGTGTGTGTGTGTGTGTGTGTGTGTGTGTGTGTGTGTGTGTGTGTGTGTGTGTGTGTGTGTGTGTGTGTGTGTGTGTGTGTGTGTGTGTGTGTGTGTAATTAATGGGAATAAGTGTGTTTTATATTACCATACAGTATAACATATGATCATTCAACAAGTCTCAAGTTACCTTAACTTCTCCTTTTGATACCTAGAAACATCTACATTAAATGAATTAGTGAAAAGTGAATTAACATTCTAATGTGAATGATGATGATTTCTAATATTGTGTCTGGTTTCATCCATCAGATGTCTGTGATCTCACACTGGACCTCAACACAGTAGACAGACTCCTCTCTCTGTCTAAGGAGAACAGAAAGGTGACATGTAGGAGAGAGAAGCAGCCGTATCCTGATCACGCAGAGAGATTTGAGGACTGGGGACAGGTGCTGTGTAGAAAGGGTCTGACTGGGCGCTGTTACTGGGAGGTACAGTGGAGTGGGAATGGGGCTGATATAGGAGTGACATATAAAGGAATCAGCAGGAGAGGAGGGGTTAATGACTGTTGTCTTGGATTCAATGACAAGTCCTGGAGTCTGTTCTGCTATGACAACAGTTACTCTGCCTGGCACAATAATAATCCCACTACCATAGACGTCCCCTCCTCCAGCTCCCACAGAGTAGGAGTGTATCTGGACTGTCCAGCCGGCACTCTGTCCTTCTATAGAGCCTCCTCTGACACACTGACCCACCTGATCACATTCACCTCCACATTCACTGAGCCCCTCTATCCAGGGTTTGGGGTTGATTATGACTCCTCAGTGTCCCTGAAATAATAACCTGACACACACACACACACACACACACACACACATTCGCACGCACACACACACATATATACACACACATACACACACACACTGGATACACACACACACTGGACACACACACATACACGCTGGACAACCACACACACACATACACGCTGGACAACCACACACACACACACACACTGGACAAACTCACACACACACACACACACTGGACACACAAACACACAGGACACACACACACACACACAGACACACACTGGACACACACACACTGGACACACACACACACACACTGGACACACTCACACTGGACACACACACACTCACACTGGACACACACACACTCACACTGGACACACACACACTCACACTTGACACACACACTGGACACACACACACACACACACACACTGGACACACACACACACACACACACACACTGGACAGATACACACACTGGACACACACACACACACACTGGACACACACACACACACACACACTGGACACACACACATTCTGGACACACACACACACACACACTGGACACACACACAGACACACTGGACAGATATACACACACACACTGGACAAACACACACACTGGACACACAGACATTCTGGACACACACACACATAGACACACACACACATTCGCACGCACACACACACACACACACACACACACATACACACACATATATACACACACACACATACACACACACACACACACTGGATACACACACACACACACACACACACACACTGGACAAACTCACACACACACACTGGACACACAAACACACAGGACACACACACACACACACACACACTGGACAAACACACACACACTGGACACACACACACACACACTCACACTGGACACACACACACACTGGACACACACACACACACACTGGACACACTGGACAGATACACACACACACACTGGACAGACACACACTGGACACACACACACACACTGGACACACACACATTCTGGACACACACACACACACTGGACACACACACAGACACACTGGACACACACACACACACTGGACACACACACATTCTGGACACACACACACACACACACTGGACACACACACAGACACACTGGACAGATACACACACACACTGGACAAACACACACACTGGACACACAGACATTCTGGACACACACACACACACACTGGACACACACACAGACACACTGGACACACACACACTTGACACACACACACTTGACACACACACACACACACTGGACAGATACACACACCCACTGGACAAACACACACACTGGACACACACATACACACTGGACACAAACACACACACTGGACACACTCTCACACACACACATGCGTGTCTTCCTATAATTGTGACAATAACACTGTTAAAATAACAATGTGATCATTTGTTGTCTTTTATGTTGAATAACTAATTGTATAATTATATATGGACATACGCTCCATAGTTGTACAAGTATACAAGGATATATTGTACTTTTCATAATAAAACATACTTGAAACAAGAAAAGCATGTTAACTTCTTTGGGCTAGGTAGGGTTTGGCCGGTAGGGATATCCTTGTCTCATCGCGCTCCAGCCACTCCTGTGGCGGGCCAGGCGCAGTGCACGCTAACCAAGGTAGTCAGGTGCACGGTGTTTCCTCCGACACATTGGTGCGGCTGGCTTCCGGGTTGGAGGCGCGCTGTGTTAAGAAGCAGTGCGGCTTGGATGGGTTGTGCTTCGGAGGACGCATGGCTTTCGACCTTCGTCTCTCCCGAGCCCGTACGGGAGTTGTAGGGATGAGACAAGATAGTAATTACTAGCAATTGGATACCATGAAAATTGGGGAGAAAGGGGGAGAAATTTATTTATAAAAAAAACAACAAAAAAAAACAATTAGTTACGTTATTATTTAGTTGATCGCGTAATAACTAATTACAGAGAATCTTTGATAAAAACTATAAGTCTTCAATTTAATGACAGTAAAAACACGACACCAGCATGCAGCTCTCCATAGGAAAACAATGGGGGGAGCTCAGCGCTCCAAGGGCAACAGGTATTATCGGGGCGTTGGATGACAACGGAGTACGCTGCCCAGCCTTACATAATTAGAAAGAGGTGTCCAATGGTGTCCAATTTGAGAAGAAAACAATCTAAATATACACATTGCGAGATATTTAGCAAAATAGACAGACATACCTATATTTCCCCATAGGAAACAATGGGACGACCTCAGAGTTCCATGAGTAATTTCTTGTTGTGGTTGACCTTTTAACTACCAACGTGGGCAGGTCTCATTGCCAACAATAGCAATGCAGGCATTGTGATGCAGAACAATGGGCTGGGAATAGAACGTTCAGAAGGTGAGTTGGTGCCACGGTGCTCAGTAGAACTAATAGGAGATGGCATTGTGATGCAGAACAATGGGCTGGGAATAGAACGTTCAGAAGGTGAGTTGGTGCCACGGTGCTCAGTAGAACTAATAGGAGATGGCAGGGTGAAAAATGACCTAAAATAAGGCCTGTTTTTTCACGATTACTTCAAAACTAAAGCAAGCAACTGGGACATATGGTAATATTATGAAACTGGGCTCCACGACGGATGCAATGAACTCATTTTTACCAGAAAAAAAGCGTTGTTAAAAATGTCATTTGTCCAGCCTCATAAAGCCATCCCGAGTACAGATGACACCAGTAATGTCAGAGTTTTCAGTTAAGCTGAAAGATAGCTTTGCAACATGATTTGATGAGTTTAGTCTCCCCACAAAGGTGATGCAGTTTGTTAGGGATCCTTTCTATACCGATGCGACGGGGAGACTTCTCTGCGAATGCTAAGGTGCCAATGTCACATGACAAGGGTTCCCTCTACCTAGAGTTCGGAGACGTGCAAACATCTTATCTGAGGCACTTCAGTCTGTGGGCTGTGCAACGTTTTGGACTGAGCATATTATTGCAGAATAATTCCTAAACAGACACGTGTAAATCCAGCTTCTCTCACATGAAAACAAACACTGTTTCTTCCTGTCAAATGTGAATCTTCATACCGGCGGGTTGCACTTTTCTGCTCTCTCCCAAAGTGCAATTTCTTCCATTCGAAGGGAAACACTTGTGTGTTTTTTATGTTCAAAATAAATTGTGTAAAACAGGAAAGAATGAAATTAAATAAATACAGAATGGAATGTGATGCTGGTCAGCTGACATATGCCATGCATAAAAGGTTTCCTATGTGTAAATAAAAATCAAAAACAAAGCTATGTATGAAGAATGTAATGCAGGTCAACTGTGTTATAAGTCGGCCAAAAAAGTGGTTCATACCGGTCTTAGGAAAAGCAATCGCATGTGAAAAATGTCTGGTCCCCAGTAAATAACCTTTTTCAAATCTGCCAACTGTAAGAATATAGTTGAATAGCCCTGATCTAGGTTAATACGCTCGGGGCTATAATAACTGGGGAGTTAGGCTGATAGACAATTTAAAGGGGGATCAACGATCGACTGTGGCCATCATTCAAGTTCTCTTACCGTGAGTTTGGGGCTGGAAGACACAGGCACGGTCTCCGCATCTTCTTTCAAGTTGGAATCTGATCCATCCGTGTCCCTGCTGTTCTGAAAGGGTTGGGAGTTGTCATTCTGCAACGCGTCAATGAGCTGAAATCAGTCAAACAAGGCAAACAAAATAAACCTACGTGGCACAGAAATACTTAAATACTATTAGCTCCTTTAAAGTTGAGGTACAATCCAACAAAAATTACCATAAAACACGACAAGTAACCAAGCACGGACACACTAATAGCCAAAAACATTCACACAAATATTAAATACAACAATATACCTAAAGAATAATGTGTGTGTAGATTGTGTGTGTTCGAGTGTGAGAGTGGACATGATTAACTATACTTGTGGGGACCAGAAGTCCACGCAAGAATAGCAAACTGACAAACATTCGACCAACTGGGGACATTTGCAGGTCCAGACAATGAATATGGCTGTTTCTAGGGGGTTTAGGGTTAGAATCAGCATTAGGGTTAGAATCAGCATTAGGGTTAGAATCAGCATTAGGGTTAGAATCAGCATTAGGGTTAGAATCATCATTAGGGTTAGAATCAGCATTAGGGTTAGAATCATCATTAGGGTTAGAATCAGCATTAGGGTTAGAATCAGCATTAGGGTTAGAATCAGCATTAGGGATAGAATCAGCATTAGGGTTAGAATCAGCATTAGGGTTAGAATCAGCATTAGGGTTAGAATCAGCATTAGGGTTAGAATCAGCATTAGGGTTAGAATCATCATTAGGGTTAGAATCAGCATTAGGGTTAGAATACTATGACTTATACAAACAATACAACTAAAGAATAATGTGGGTGTAGATTGTGTGTGTTAGTGTGATAGACTGTGTCTGTGTGCGTGTGTTATTGTGTGTCATTACACAGTCCCTAATGTGCCATGAGATGTTGTTTTATAAATTTTTTAAAGATCATTTTGCTTACATTTAAAAAAAAATCCCAGCAGAAATAAATCTGATATTTAGTAACAAAATGAGCCCTTGCTCAATATTATCCAATGGGAGAATCTGTTTTCCAATAGTCCTGCCCATTAAGTGCTGTCAATCAATATCAGTAACATACCAGTTACTGCCAATCAGAGCTGCTAACAGTGGTACAAGGGTCTGTCTGCCCGCCTATTGGCTCTTTCGACGCGGATAGACCACACTGCCTGAACATGCTTTGGCTAAACTCAGCTTTGACTTAAAGAACATTGGACTCAGCTTTGACTATCATAAACTTTATCCGATCAACATTTATCCTTCAACATGGCTCGTTTCGTAGTCTGCTGAGCATCATGATCTACTTTTACATAATGATGTTAGGTAGCTGAGTAAGGGTAGGCCTAATGCTCTCAAGAGAGTATGAGAGTTTAGGGAGGAGATAATTGCATTTCTCTGCAATTGCCGCCACAACAAACCCAACACATACTAGTGTAAATGCTTGATGAGGAGTTTGTAGCTGAGGTTTGTTTATTCAGTGACATCATCAATCACTTGGACTTAATTTGGGACTACAGAGGAGGGATAAAACAGTTATTGACATGATTGACTGCTTTTCTTTTTTCCTCTGATATGAGTCCCCCCAAAACCTTTTCCCTACAGTGGGTAACTATAGAAGGCTAGGCTGGACAATACAGTGGGTAACTATAGAAGGCTGGCTGGACAATACAGTGGGTAACTATAGAAGGCTGGGCTGGACAATACAGTGGGTAACTATAGAAGGCTGGCTGGACAATACAGTGGGTAACTATAGAAGGCTAGGCTGGACAATACAGTGGGTAACTATAGAAGGCTGGGCTGGACAATACAGTGGGTAACTATAGAAGGCTGGCTGGACAATACAGTGGGTAACTATAGAAGGCTGGCTGGACAATACAGTGGGTAACTATAGAAGGCTGGACTGGACAATACAGTGGGTAACTATAGAAGGCTGGGCTGGACAATACAGTGGGTAACTATAGAAGGCTGGCTGGACAATACAGTGGGTAACTATAGAAGGCTGGCTGGACAATACAGTGGGTAACTATAGAAGGCTGGACTGGACAATACAGTGGGTAACTATAGAAGGCTGGGCTGGACAATACAGTGGGTAACTATAGAAGGCTGGCTGGACAATACAGTGGGTAACTATAGAAGGCTGGGCTGGACAATACAGTGGGTAACTATAGAAGGCTGGGCTGGACAATACAGTGGGTAACTATAGAAGGCTGGGCTGGACAATACAGTGGGTAACTATAGAAGGCTGGGCTGGACTATACAGTAGGTAACTATAGAAGGCTGGCTGGACAATACAGTGGGTAACTATAGAAGGCTGGGCTGGACAATACAGTGGGTAACTATAGAAGGCTGGCTGGACAATACAGTGGGTAACTATAGAAGGCTGGGCTGGACAATACAGTGGGTAACTATAGAAGGCTGGGCTGGACAATACAGTGGGTAACTATAGAAGGCTGGCTGGACAATACAGTAGGTAACTATAGAAGGCTGGGCTGGACAATACAGTGGGTAACTATAGAAGGCTGGGCTGGACAATACAGTGGGTAACTATAGAAGGCTAGGCTGGACAATACAGTGGGTAACTATAGAAGGCTGGCTGGACAATACAGTGGGTAACTATAGAAGGCTGGGCTGGACAATACAGTGGGTAACTATAGAAGGCTGGGCTGGACAATACAGTGGGTAACTATAGAAGGCTAGGCTGGACAATACAGTGGGTAACTATAGAAGGCTGGCTGGACAATACAGTGGGTAACTATAGAAGGCTAGGCTGGACAATACAGTGGGTAACTATAGAAGGCTGGGCTGGACAATACAGTGGGTAACTATAGAAGGCTGGGCTGGACAATACAGTGGGTAACTATAGAAGGCTGGGCTGGACAATACAGTGGGTAACTATAGAAGGCTGGGCTGGACAATACAGTGGGTAACTATAGAAGGCTGGGCTGGACAATACAGTGGGTAACTATAGAAGGCTAGGCTGGACAATACAGTGGGTAACTATAGAAGGCTGGGCTGGACAATACAGTGGGTAACTATAGAAGGCTGGCTGGACAATACAGTGGGTAACTATAGAAGGCTAGGCTGGACAATACAGTGGGTAACTATAGAAGGCTGGGCTGGACAATACAGTGGGTAACTATAGAAGGCTGGGCTGGACAATACAGTGGGTAACTATAGAAGGCTGGCTGGACAATACAGTGGGTAACTATAGAAGGCTGGGCTGGACAATACAGTGGGTAACTATAGAAGGCTGGGCTGGACAATACAGTGGGTAACTATAGAAGGCTGGCTGGACAATACAGTGGGTAACTATAGAAGGCTGGGCTGGACAATACAGTGGGTAACTATAGAAGGCTGGGCTGGACAATACAGTGGGTAACTATAGAAGGCTGGGCTGGACAATACAGTGGGTAACTATAGAAGGCTGGGCTGGACAATACAGTGGGTAACTATAGAAGGCTGACTGGACAATACAGTGGGTAACTATAGAAGGCTGGGCTGGACAATACAGTGGGTAACTATAGAAGGCTGGGCTGGACAATACAGTGGGTAACTATAGAAGGCTGGGCTGGACAATACAGTGGGTAACTATAGAAGGCTGGGCTGGACAATACAGTGGGTAACTATAGAAGGCTGGGCTGGACAATACAGTGGGTAACTATAGAAGGCTGGGCTGGACAATACAGTAGGTAACTATAGAAGGCTGGCTGGACAATACAGTGGGTAACTATAGAAGGCTGGGCTGGACAATACAGTGGGTAACTATAGAAGGCTGGCTGGACAATACAGTGGGTAACTATAGAAGGCTGGGCTGGACAATACAGTGGGTAACTATAGAAGGCTGGGCTGGACAATACAGTGGGTAACTATAGAAGGCTGGCTGGACAATACAGTAGGTAACTATAGAAGGCTGGGCTGGACAATACAGTGGGTAACTATAGAAGGCTGGGCTGGACAATACAGTGGGTAACTATAGAAGGCTAGGCTGGACAATACAGTGGGTAACTATAGAAGGCTGGCTGGACAATACAGTGGGTAACTATAGAAGGCTGGGCTGGACAATACAGTGGGTAACTATAGAAGGCTGGGCTGGACAATACAGTGGGTAACTATAGAAGGCTAGGCTGGACAATACAGTGGGTAACTATAGAAGGCTGGCTGGACAATACAGTGGGTAACTATAGAAGGCTAGGCTGGACAATACAGTGGGTAACTATAGAAGGCTGGGCTGGACAATACAGTGGGTAACTATAGAAGGCTGGGCTGGACAATACAGTGGGTAACTATAGAAGGCTGGGCTGGACAATACAGTGGGTAACTATAGAAGGCTGGGCTGGACAATACAGTGGGTAACTATAGAAGGCTGGGCTGGACAATACAGTGGGTAACTATAGAAGGCTAGGCTGGACAATACAGTGGGTAACTATAGAAGGCTGGGCTGGACAATACAGTGGGTAACTATAGAAGGCTGGCTGGACAATACAGTGGGTAACTATAGAAGGCTAGGCTGGACAATACAGTGGGTAACTATAGAAGGCTGGGCTGGACAATACAGTGGGTAACTATAGAAGGCTGGGCTGGACAATACAGTGGGTAACTATAGAAGGCTGGCTGGACAATACAGTGGGTAACTATAGAAGGCTGGGCTGGACAATACAGTGGGTAACTATAGAAGGCTGGGCTGGACAATACAGTGGGTAACTATAGAAGGCTGGCTGGACAATACAGTGGGTAACTATAGAAGGCTGGGCTGGACAATACAGTGGGTAACTATAGAAGGCTGGGCTGGACAATACAGTGGGTAACTATAGAAGGCTGGGCTGGACAATACAGTGGGTAACTATAGAAGGCTGGGCTGGACAATACAGTGGGTAACTATAGAAGGCTGACTGGACAATACAGTGGGTAACTATAGAAGGCTGGGCTGGACAATACAGTGGGTAACTATAGAAGGCTGGACTGGACAATACAGTGGGTAACTATAGAAGGCTGACTGGACAATACAGTGGGTAACTATAGAAGGCTGGGCTGGACAATACAGTGGGTAACTATAGAAGGCTGACTGGACAATACAGTGGGTAACTATAGAAGGCTGGGCTGGACAATACAGTGGGTAACTATAGAAGGCTGACTGGACAATACAGTGGGTAACTATAGAAGGCTGGGCTGGACAATACAGTGGGTAACTATAGAAGGCTAGGCTGGACAATACAGTGGGTAACTATAGAAGGCTAGGCTGGACAATACAGTGGGTAACTATAGAAGGCTGGGCTGGACAATACAGTGGGTAACTATAGAAGGCTGGGCTGGACAATACAGTGGGTAACTATAGAAGGCTGGGCTGGACAATACAGTGGGTAACTATAGAAGGCTGGGCTGGACAATACAGTGGGTAACTATAGAAGGCTGGGCTGGGCAATACAGTGGGTAACTATAGAAGGCTAGGCTGGACAATACAGTGGGTAACTATAGAAGGCTGGGCTGGACAATACAGTGGGTAACTATAGAAGGCTGGCTGGACAATACAGTGGGTAACTATAGAAGGCTAGGCTGGACAATACAGTGGGTAACTATAGAAGGCTGGGCTGGACAATACAGTGGGTAACTATAGAAGGCTGGGCTGGACAATACAGTGGGTAACTATAGAAGGCTGGCTGGACAATACAGTGGGTAACTATAGAAGGCTGGGCTGGACAATACAGTGGGTAACTATAGAAGGCTGGGCTGGACAATACAGTGGGTAACTATAGAAGGCTGGCTGGACAATACAGTGGGTAACTATAGAAGGCTGGGCTGGACAATACAGTGGGTAACTATAGAAGGCTGGGCTGGACAATACAGTGGGTAACTATAGAAGGCTGGGCTGGACAATACAGTGGGTAACTATAGAAGGCTGGGCTGGACAATACAGTGGGTAACTATAGAAGGCTGACTGGACAATACAGTGGGTAACTATAGAAGGCTGGGCTGGACAATACAGTGGGTAACTATAGAAGGCTGGACTGGACAATACAGTGGGTAACTATAGAAGGCTGACTGGACAATACAGTGGGTAACTATAGAAGGCTGGGCTGGACAATACAGTGGGTAACTATAGAAGGCTGACTGGACAATACAGTGGGTAACTATAGAAGGCTGGGCTGGACAATACAGTGGGTAACTATAGAAGGCTGACTGGACAATACAGTGGGTAACTATAGAAGGCTGACTGGACAATACAGTGGGTAACTATAGAAGGCTAGGCTGGACAATACAGTGGGTAACTATAGAAGGCTGGGCTGGACAATACAGTGGGTAACTATAGAAGGCTGGACTGGACAATACAGTGGGTAACTATAGAAGGCTGACTGGACAATACAGTGGGTAACTATAGAAGGCTGGGCTGGACAATACAGTGGGTAACTATAGAAGGCTGACTGGACAATACAGTGGGTAACTATAGAAGGCTGGGCTGGACAATACAGTGGGTAACTATAGAAGGCTGACTGGACAATACAGTGGGTAACTATAGAAGGCTGACTGGACAATACAGTGGGTAACTATAGAAGGCTGGGCTGGACAATACAGTGGGTAACTATAGAAGGTTGGCTGGACAATACAGTGGGTAACTATAGAAGGCTAGGCTGGACAATACAGTGGGTAACTATAGAAGGCTGACTGGACAATACAGTGGGTAACTATAGAAGGCTGGGCTGGACAATACAGTGGGTAACTATAGAAGGCTGACTGGACAATACAGTGGGTAACTATAGAAGGCTGACTGGACAATACAGTGGGTAACTATAGAAGGCTGGGCTGGACAATACAGTGGGTAACTATAGAAGGTTGGCTGGACAATACAGTGGGTAACTATAGAAGGCTGGGCTGGACAATACAGTGGGTAACTATAGAAGGCTGGGCTGGACAATACAGTGGGTAACTATAGAAGGCTAGGCTGGACAATACAGTGGGTAACTATAGAAGGCTGGGCTGGACAATACAGTGGGTAACTATAGAAGGCTGGGCTGGACAATACAGTGGGTAACTATAGAAGGCTGGCTGGACAATACAGTGGGTAACTATAGAAGGCTGGCTGGACAATACAGTGGGTAACTATAGAAGGCTGGGCTGGACAATACAGTGGGTAACTATAGAAGGCTGGGCTGGACAATACAGTGGGTAACTATAGAAGGCTGGCTGGACAATACAGTGGGTAACTATAGAAGGCTGGCTGGACAATACAGTGGGTAACTATAGAAGGCTGGCTGGACAATACAGTGGGTAACTATAGAAGGCTGGCTGGACAATACAGTGGGTAACTATAGAAGGCTGGCTGGACAATACAGTGGGTAACTATAGAAGGCTGGCTGGACAATACAGTGGGTAACTATAGAAGGCTGGGCTGGACAATACAGTGGGTAACTATAGAAGGCTGGGCTGGACAATACAGTAGGTAACTATAGAAGGCTGGGCTGGACAATACAGTGGGTAACTATAGAAGGCTGGGCTGGACAATACAGTGGGTAACTATAGAAGGCTGGGCTGGACAATACAGTGGGTAACTATAGAAGGCTGGCTGGACAATACAGTGGGTAACTATAGAAGGCTGGGCTGGACAATACAGTGGGTAACTATAGAAGGCTGGCTGGACAATACAGTGGGTAACTATAGAAGGCTGGGCTGGACAATACAGTGGGTAACTATAGAAGGCTGGGCTGGACAATACAGTGGGTAACTATAGAAGGCTGGGCTGGACAATACAGTGGGTAACTATAGAAGGCTAGGCTGGACAATACAGTGGGTAACTATAGAAGGCTGGGCTGGACAATACAGTGGGTAACTATAGAAGGCTGGGCTGGACAATACAGTGGGTAACTATAGAAGGCTGGGCTGGACAATACAGTAGGTAACTATAGAAGGCTGGGCTGGACAATACAGTGGGTAACTATAGAAGGCTAGGCTGGACAATACAGTGGGTAACTATAGAAGGCTGGGCTGGACAATACAGTGGGTAACTATAGAAGGCTGGGCTGGACAATACAGTAGGTAACTATAGAAGGCTAGGCTGGACAATACAGTGGGTAACTATAGAAGGCTGGGCTGGACAATACAGTGGGTAACTATAGAAGGCTGGGCTGGACAATACAGTGGGTAACTATAGAAGGCTAGGCTGGACAATACAGTGGGTAACTATAGAAGGCTGGGCTGGACAATACAGTGGGTAACTATAGAAGGCTGGCTGGACAATACAGTGGGTAACTATAGAAGGCTGGGCTGGACAATACAGTGGGTAACTATAGAAGGCTGGGCTGGACAATACAGTGGGTAACTATAGAAGGCTGGACAATGGAAAAGGTCAAGGAAGAAAAATGGCAAGCAAACGTTGGCTAAGCTGGGGAGGCAGGTAGCCTAGTGGTTAGAGTGTAGGGACGGCAGGTAGCCTAGTGGTTAGAGTGTAGGGACGGCAGGTAGACTAGTGGTTAGAGTGTAGGGACGGCAGGTAGCCTAGTGGTTAGAGTGTAGGGACGGCAGGTAGCCTAGTGGTTAGAGTGTAGGGACGGCAGGTAGCCTAGTGGTTAGAGTGTAGGGACGGCAGGTAGCCTAGTGGTTAGAGTGGAGGGGGGGGGCAGGTAGCCTAGTGGTTAGAGTGTAGGGACGGCAGGTAGCCTAGTGGTTAGAGTGTAGGGGCGGCAGGTAGCCTAGTGGTTAGAGTGTAGGGACGGCAGGTAGCCTAGTGGTTAGAGTGGAGGGGGGGGGCAGGTAGCCTAGTGGTTAGAGTGTAGGGACGGCAGGTAGCCTAGTGGTTAGAGTGTAGGGGCGGCAGGTAGCCTAGTGGTTAGAGTGTAGGGACGGCAGGTAGCCTAGTGGTTAGAGTGTAGGGACGGCAGGTAGCCTAGTGGTTAGAGTGTAGGGACGGCAGGTAGCCTAGTGGTTAGAGTGTAGGGACGGCAGGTAGCCTAGTGGTTAGAGTGTAGGGACGGCAGGTAGCCTAGTGGTTAGAGTGTAGGGACGGCAGGTAGCCTAGTGGTTAGAGTGTAGGGACGGCAGGTAGCCTAGTGGTTAGAGTGTAGGGACGGCAGGTAGCCTAGTGGTTAGAGTGTAGGGGCGGCAGGTAGCCTAGTGGTTAGAGTGTAGGGACGGCAGGTAGCCTAGTGGTTAGAGTGTAGGGACGGCAGGTAGCCTAGTGGTTAGAGTGTAGGGACGGCAGGTAGCCTAGTGGTTAGAGTGTAGGGACGGCAGGTAGCCTAGTGGTTAGAGTGTAGGGACGGCAGGTAGCCTAGTGGTTAGAGTGTAGGGACGGCAGGTAGCCTAGTGGTTAGAGTGTAGGGACGGCAGGTAGCCTAGTGGTTAGAGTGTAGGGACGGCAGGTAGCCTAGTGGTTAGAGTGTAGGGACGGCAGGTAGCCTAGTGGTTAGAGTGGAGGGGGGGGGCAGGTAGCCTAGTGGTTAGAGTGTAGGGACGGCAGGTAGCCTAGTGGTTAGAGTGTAGGGGCGGCAGGTAGCCTAGTGGTTAGAGTGTAGGGACGGCAGGTAGCCTAGTGGTTAGAGTGTAGGGACGGCAGGTAGCCTAGTGGTTAGAGTGTAGGGACGGCAGGTAGCCTAGTGGTTAGAGTGTAGGGACGGCAGGTAGCCTAGTGGTTAGAGTGTAGGGACGGCAGGTAGCCTAGTGGTTAGAGTGTAGGGACGGCAGGTAGCCTAGTGGTTAGAGTGTAGGGACGGCAGGTAGCCTAGTGGTTAGAGTGTAGGGACGGCAGGTAGCCTAGTGGTTAGAGTGTAGGGGCGGCAGGTAGCCTAGTGGTTAGAGTGTAGGGACGGCAGGTAGCCTAGTGGTTAGAGTGTAGGGACGGCAGGTAGCCTAGTGGTTAGAGTGTAGGGACGGCAGGTAGCCTAGTGGTTAGAGTGTAGGGACGGCAGGTAGCCTAGTGGTTAGAGTGTAGGGACGGCAGGTAGCCTAGTGGTTAGAGTGTAGGGACGGCAGGTAGCCTAGTGGTTAGAGTGTAGGGACGGCAGGTAGCCTAGTGGTTAGAGTGTAGGGACGGCAGGTAGCCTAGTGGTTAGAGTGTAGGGACGGCAGGTAGCCTAGTGGTTAGAGTGTAGGGACGGCAGGTAGCCTAGTGGTTAGAGTGTAGGGACGGCAGGTAGCCTAGTGGTTAGAGTGTAGGGACGGCAGGTAGCCTAGTGGTTAGAGTGTAGGGACGGCAGGTAGCCTAGTGGTTAGAGTGTAGGGACGGCAGGTAGCCTAGTGGTTAGAGTGTAGGGACGGCAGGTAGCCTAGTGGTTAGAGTGTAGGGACGGCAGGTAGCCTAGTGGTTAGAGTGTAGGGACGGCAGGTAGCCTAGTGGTTAGAGTGTAGGGACGGCAGGTAGCCTAGTGGTTAGAGTGTAGGGACGGCAGGTAGCCTAGTGGTTAGAGTGTAGGGACGGCAGGTAGCCTAGTGGTTAGAGTGTAGGGACGGCAGGTAGCCTAGTGGTTAGAGCGTAGGGACGGCAGGTAGCCTAGTGGTTAGAGTGTAGGGACGGCAGGTAGCCTAGTGGTTAGAGTGTAGGGACGGCAGGTAGCCTAGTGGTTAGAGTGTAGGGACGGCAGGTAGCCTAGTGGTTAGAGTGTAGGGACGGCAGGTAGCCTAGTGGTTAGAGTGTAGGGACGGCAGGTAGCCTAGTGGTTAGAGCGTTGGGACGGCAGGTAGCCTAGTGGTTAGAGTGTAGGGACGGCAGGTAGCCTAGTGGTTAGAGTGTAGGGACGGCAGGTAGCCTAGTGGTTAGAGTGTAGGGACGGCAGGTAGCCTAGTGGTTAGAGCGTTGGACTAGTAACCGAAAGGTTGCAAGATTGAATCCCCGAGCTGACAAGGTAAAAATCTATCATTCTGCCCCCTGAACAGGCAATTAACCCACTGGCTGTCATTGAAAATAAGAATTTGTTCTTAACTGACTTGACGAGTTAAATAAAAGTTTAAAAAGTTGTTTTAAATACAAATAAGCTGGAGCACTAGCGCCAGCCCACAGCAAATGAATGGAATCAAACACTCGCAAAGCCCGTTTTGACTGGAGTGAAGCTTGGAGATCAATGTCACCTAAATGGCACCAACAAAATGTATCCCTTTTTATTTTACCACTACAATCTGTTCTTAGGAGGAAACTGAAAAATAACAACCCGTGTAGAAAGTAAACAGCTGCACCTCGATGGTGCCAGGTGTGCTTATGTCTGACGAGGAAGGAAGAAAAACATTGCTATTTCTGGCTAGCGGTCAATGATATACACATTGTAACTTTGCAACAAGATTTGATGATTTTAGTCTCCCCACAAAGGTGATGCAGTTTGCTAGGGACCCTTTCTATACTGATGCAGTTTGCTAGGGACCCTTTCTATACTGATGCAGTTTGTTAGGGACCCTTTCTATACTGATGCAGTTTGTTAGGGACCCTTTCTATACTGATGCAGTTTGCTAGGGACCCTTTCTATACTGATGCAGTTTGCTAGGGACCCTTTCTATACTGATGCGGGGCGAGACGTGTCTGCAAAAGCTGACTTATTTTATTTAGTATATATTTTCTTAACTCTATTTCTTGAACTGCATTGTTGGTTAGGGGCTTGTAAGTAAGCACCTGTTTTATTCGGCGCATGTGACAAATAAAACTTGATGTTGATTCGCACGGGACTAGTACTTTCAGGTGACCAAAAAACATGAGGTTATTCTGGTTGGAATTAAAAATGACTGACATGGCAGGTTTAGACAGGACAAAAATTACATATATGTTGTTTTGTGCTCGGGCACAATTATTACAGAGAACAATCATTTTATGGAGCCCCTGTCCTGCTATCAGCCTGTGATGTGTGTGTTGTAAAGTGCCTTTCTGATGGGCTCTGATGCTCTGCCACAGCCCCTGTCCTGCTATCAGCCTGTGATGTGTGTGTTGTAAAGTGCCTTTCTGATGGGCTCTGATGCTCTGCCACAGCCCCTGTCCTGCTATCAGCCTGTGATGTGTGTGTTGTAAAGTGCCTTGCTGATGGGCACAACGGCAGTAGGTAGTATACGGTGATATTGAAGCCCGGTGGGTTACCGGTGTATCCCTGTGTACTACCTACTGCTGTTTTGCCTTTGAGCAAGGGACTTCACCCCTAAGTGCTCTGCTCTGCCACAGCCCCTGTTCTGCTCCCAGCCTGTGACCAACAGGCAAAATAGTCACAGACATCTATGCACTAAGAGACTGTTTTTGTAGAAACTGACAAACCCCTGGATGCTGAAACATAATCAACATTTTTAAAACACTGAAAAATCCCCTCAAATCAAAAAACGTGATCTAATGCATTGTATACATCTGGGGACCTACTGTATAAGAAAGCACACAGGAAATGCCTGGTGTAGCGTTTAGTTTTGAACATCCTATTCTGGTCAGATGCAGGACTGAACTTTTCAGGAGAAGAGCAAATCCCTCATGAGTTGAGCTACTAAATGAGCCCACAAGAGCCTAACTACTGAGTTCTTATTACTAATGTTTTTATTTCATATATTTGAATGTATTGTATATTTAGTTAACTTTTGATGTATGTAACAAGTGCACTGCATTCCAGTGCAATTGATGTTAGACTATAAATGTGTATTTGTGAAAGTGAAATAGTAAATGTGATAATAGAAAAAAATAAACTCATATTGATCTATGACTTTAGTAAAGTTCTTACCAGGTTTTGGGCTGGACGACAATTCAGTTTTGATGACCTGAAATAAGTGAACCAAGACAACAATTAGACATCAATTACATCTTAGTAGTTAAGAGACACTGTCTGCATCACAACATATTGCATGACAGGGTAGTGAATTGCTCATCCTCCCGGCTCTTCCAAGATGGGTGGTAATTTCATCTAGCAAAAAAGTTCCTCACCTGTGTTCTCCATGGCCAGTCTGAATCACCGTAACTATAAGTCAACTCTTCGCCAGCTGCAATATCTCGAGTCGCGAAGAGGCACAAGTGTGGCTCATCGTTTGCTTGTATGGCCTTCATTTTGAGATTGAGTCTTTAGTGATCATCATTAACGAGTCTCCCAAGGGAGGAGTCTTCTTCAGATGCATCAATGCTGCATAGAAACATAACATGTCACAGTTTAATGAAGATATTGCAGCACAGGGTTTCTATTCCAGAAAAGGGGCAGAAAAGTCCCTAACGCGTTGTTTAAAAAAGGAGTGCAGATGCTCTGATAGCGAACCAGTTGGTTTGAAGACTAATATTGTTCCTTACTGTTTAGGTCAGGGACAAGGTCAAATTAGTATCTGGGCCTGAGATAGGCCTACAGTGCATATTGTGCCACCAACCATTTAAATGTCTGTCTCCATTTTAATGTTGTTGCTTTTTTTAGATCTCAAAAGGCAGTAATATGTTTATTTTGTTCTCATCAATCCTACTTACCACCACGTTCTTCCTTTCCATTGGAAATGGAAAAGAAACACCTTTGCAGAATCATTGTACTGATCAGCTCGGACCTCGCCCTCCTGTTGTGTAAGCAGTTCACCTCGGTACTCCACAACAAAGTCTCCTTTGGATATGAATTCAGTGGCAAAAACTCCCCGTCCTTAGCAGACACAAAATACAAACATTAGGAGATATTGCATTGTGCTTGTCAATTATTACAGAGAATAATCACTGTCTGGAGGTCCACTCCGGTCACATGATCACCCCATTCAACTTGCCAAGCTTCTCCAAAAACAACTGTTCTCATAAAATGACCTCACACTGTCTAAAAGTGATCTCACACATATCACTGCCAATCAAAATGAGGTTCAGGTGTGCAGCAGGGGGTTTAGGGAGGGGGGTGCGCTGCTCTGTCTTTCAAGAGGCTAGATTCAGTTGTCACTCTGTCTTCTAAACCAATGATTGGTTTTCAAGGTGGGCCTTTTCAGGTGGAAGGAGATTTCAGATGGAGCATCGTGTGACTGTAGTGGACCTTTAAGAATCCTATGACCATAATACAAAGACATGGCTATTCCTTTAAACCTTTTTTCCTGGGTGACTGTGCCCATATATCCCAATTCACTGTTTCCCACTAACCTCTAAAATGTACATCTGATTCATCTAATTCATAACTGTCATATTTAGGACTGTCAGAAATATATTCAATCTTCACCTTACCTTTAAAGATATTGATAAAACGCTGGTAAAGTACTGGTTTATCAATGTTTGATCTGATGTGATGCTCTGCATCCTCCATGGGCCGGAGTCGCCTGGAAGATCTCTCCGTCAGGCCAACTCAAATCCTTAATCTGTGGAATAAAGCAGACATTATAAACTGGGTAGTTTGGGTCCTGGATGTTGATTGGCTGAAACTGTGGTATATTTAAGAAATAAGGCACCTCGGGGGTTTGTGGTATATGGCCAATATACCAAGGCTAAGGGCTGTAACCAGGCAGGCACTCCGCGTTGCCTCTTACGTAAGAACAGTCCTCAACCTTTCCTTGTGCTTTACTGCTTAACTATACCAAGCCTGTCAGACAATCAACATTCATGGCTTAACCTACAATTTATAAGAGACATAATGTATGTTTGTTAGATGACTACAAAACAAGCACGTTAGAAGCAGTAAAACATTCCATCTGTGACTTTCCCTCTTCCACTCTGCTATGAGATGCAAGGTGGGGTGCACAACCCCTGGTTTCCAGCCAGCCAACTTTAGCTGCTAAACTAACACCATCTAATGTTATCAAACTGCTACCGTCTCAAGTTCATCTATGGGGATCACGTGTCCCATTTAGCTGTCTATGCATGTTACTTATAACCACACTGATAGAACTGACTGAAATAGCCATAAAATATCAGTCTCTTTATCAACAGTTATGTTAACTAATCAAGCTACCCGCCCAAATGTCAACAAAATTGGCTCACTAGTGCCTTAGCTAGATAGTGAGCGAACATTAGCACTAGCAACAAACAAGCTAACTAGGCTAACATAGTTCATAAACCAATACAACGATTTATGGTGGTGGAATTGTACTACAGCATGAAAATAACTTTCCATATCATTTCAATTGTTGAAAATATGATATTGCTCACCTTTCTTTTAGGAACAGCGGGGAGCTGCAGATGGGCCGCCCCGTGTTACCGGACGAGCTTCTCCAGATGAAAGTGATTTTCCCTCTCTGGCTCTGCGCGGTAAAGTGGAGTGGGGGAGGGCAATCACAACGTGGGGACAGAGATAGTCATATAGGGGACGTGTCACCACAGTGGTGTGTGTGCATCTGTCAAGGCGCTGGAATCCTATACAATCGACATGACTGATGTTGATATTTCACTTGTGTAGTAAATATTCTATAGACCTAAGAAATAGGCTAATACATTGCAAAATGAATGCATTTCCCTAGGCCTATAGGTCATAGGAAACTTCAAGACACCAACATGTACATTTTAAGGATTCAGAAATTGTATTGATTGATCCAGAAACACATAGGAATAAGGTGAATAGGCCTTGGCTATTTTCTGACATAGGAAGGGCTGGCTTACCTGGGCTATTGCCCCTGGGCCCCGGAGAAATACAAAAAATATACAGTATGTAGTATATATTTATGTTTTACTGCAACCGCCAACCACAGGGGGATTCAGGAGCCCACTCTCAATGAGTGTAGAGGCCTGCTGCTGCGGACACTTTGTTATTTGTCAGATGGGGAGGAGAGGAGGTAGGAGGGCCACTTGTTTAATTAATTGATTAATAAAAATATATAAACTGCATAATAAATAAATGTGACTAGTAAAATGTGTGATTCAGGAGCTGGGACCAAGCCCGTAGGGGACCCAAGGGGCAAAACAAATACAAAATAAATACTTTTTACAATTATTATTATTTTTTTAATCCAACCACAGGAGCCCGCTCTCAATGTTTAAAATACAACAGAGCATAATTTAGCCAAAGAGGATCAATAGTTTCTACAAAAATAACTATCAAAAAGACATACAGTACATGTACTGTATCTGCCAAAATAAAAGAAACACCAACATAAAGTGTATTAAACGCATAGTTAAAATGAAATTAAATCAAATTGTATTTGTCAACTGCATCAAACACAACAGGTGTAGGCATTACCTTGAAATGCTTACTTCCAAACCCTTACTTACGTAAGCCTAGGAGTTGACGTCCCGATGGATAGGGATCAACCCGTAACGCTCGTAGTCGACATTGTCACACTGAACCCTTTCACGATGACTCACGTTTTCTGAAGATGTCTAATACGTAGGAGCTCCCTCTGTCTTCCAGAGCGGCTTGGGCAAGCTCCTTCTCTCAAGGGAAAAGATGCTCTCTGGACCCGCTCCTAGTAGCTCTCCTCATCTCCCTGCACGGTCCTATCGGATAGCCCAAGGTGTCTGGACTATCAAGCGTTTGATGTCTGGTTCACCATACCAACGTGCTTTCCCGTATACTTACAAAGTGCACAGCTTATGAGCCGAGCCTCCAGCTGGATGCTGTTCAGAGCCTTATGTTGTCTGTGTAGCAACAGGCTGAGACAGGCTAACAACCCTGAGCAACCTAAACCGAGGTGGTGGCTATTACCACTACTACCAGGACGACAGCGACGATGAGGACAGCGACGACGACAGTGATACCATATACCCCACTACCCTATCACATGGAAACACCAGCAGGATCACTGACACAGGGAGGCGAGTAGCACCTTCCTTTGTAAGTTCTAAATAGACAGTACACAGATAGATCCCTGTGCTGAATGAACTAGCTTCTGATTCCTCTGGCGGTGATAACGGACCCTGGCCGTGTAGAACTAAGGCTGGGAATGCAACACAGAACCAGTGTCTACTGAGTAATCCACATAGATGTGCACCCGATCATAGGCAGTTCATTCTCAATTACTGTCACATCAATTGTCTTTCAAAATGGGGTGTCGCTGTCATCTTTCAAATAAACACAACCAAGATATATGTATATGCAAGACATATTTTATTTCAAGGCAATAGATATATAAGGTTGGCTGATACAAAAGGGTATACACATTACCCAGGTGTAATATGGTCAATTAAAGTAAGGTATAAAATCGTAAACATGTGACATTGAGAACATCACCATATTAATTTTTATCAGTCAGGGCCCATTGTCAAACAAGACCTAAAATAACCTTTAGGCATCATGTCACCACACGGTCCCACATGGAGACTCTTGTAGGCTGAGATAACACTATACAAACATCATTGCTCTACTTTAAAGGAAGCTGTAACACTCTGTGGTTGTGGACATGTGAGTGAGACCAATAACATCATCGCCACTGTTGTGGTAGGAGCTAAACTCCTCAACAATATCGATGTAATTACCTCCCAAATTACCGTCTGAGGGGAATGTGAACATGCTGTTGGCATTCCTACCATTGAAACAGTAATTGCTATCATCTTAGGCCCGTTGCTGGGCCATGTGAGGTGTTACTGTTTCCATCCCAATCCTGGTGGCCAACAAAGCTATGACATGGACCAAAGTAGGACCTTCACTAGGTTTACAATCTAACACAAGGTTAAGCCGCCTGTCTTGTGGTGACACATACTGAGCTGTAAACAACCTACAAAGATAGAATACCATTCGTCTAAACTCTATGCTTGAGGTATGGTTCTTCAGTGTGCTGTCAACCAGTGTGAATACCTTAGGCTGCCCTCTGCTGGGCATTGAAGTGCACCACATAGTTAAAATAATCTGTTTCTTCAGAACAAAACAGCACCAATGAAACTTGTAGGACCCTAGTGACACATTGAACAATCTTGGCAAGGAGTCATCGGGTCCGATCAGCTTCTCCGTTCTGGGAAGGGGACGGGTTCCCACCACAACCTGATCCCAGAAACCAGGTATATGAGGGATGCAGACATATCTGCAGGCCACCTCTTCTGGCATTGCTTCGTTTACCCAGTACTTGAAGGACATGGTGTCCTTCTCTGTGACGAGATGGTTGAACACTGTGTGGAAAGACAACACTGTCAGTTCAGCTACATGATCAGGGCTCGTCATTGTAGTATAACATAGACATAGACAGATATATCTATACATGGAAATATACATACCTCTTGGCAGGGTGTCAACTCCAGAGGATTGCTCCTCATTCATAATCAGATATGAAAACAGGTTTGCTTCACAAAGCCGCAGCATGCCTAGATCACATAGACAGTCCACTGGCCCACATCAGAAACCTGTGACTGTGGACAATATTAAGAAGAGATCGGTCAACATGTCCTACAATCAACCTGGTTCTCAGTCCAGCCTTAAGGGGAGTTACAGAAAGAGGACCTGGATGTTCAGCAAGAGACAGCACAACAGTGACAATGTAGACAATATCACATCTGAGGTTCAAAACCATGTGACGGATACCAATGAGGAGGCTGACGTACCTATAGAACCCGGTGCAGATGATAGCGGAGATGATAGCGGAGATGAAAGCGATGACTCCAGCAGTGGAATCAGGGTTAAAGTACCTACAGAACCTGGTACAGATGATAGCGGAGATGAAAGCGATGACTCCAGCAGTGGAATCGGGGCTAAAGTACCTACAGAACCTGGTACAGATGATAGCGGAGATGATAGCGGAGATGAAAGCGATGACTCCAGCAGTGGAATCAGGGCTAAAGTACCTACAGAACCTGGTACAGATGATAGCGGAGATGATAGCGGAGATGAAAGCGATGACTCCAGCAGTGGAATCAGGGTTAAAGTACCTACAGAACCTGGTACAGATGATAGCAGAGATGATAGCGATGACTCCAGCAGTGGAATCAGGGCTAAAGTACCTACAGAACCTGGTACAGATGATAGCGGAGATGAAAGCGATGACTCCAGCAGTGGAATCAGGGCTAAAGTACCTACAGAACCCGGTACAGATGATAGCGGAGATGATAGCGATGACTCCAGCAGTGGAATCGGGGCTAAAGTACCTACAGAACCTGGTACAGATGATAGCGGAGATGATAGCGATGACTCCAGCAGTGGAATCGGGGCTAAAGTACCTACAGAACCCGGTACAGATGATAGTGGAGATGATAGTGGAGATGAAAGCGATGACTCCAGCAGTGGAATCAGGGCTAAAGTACCTACAGAACCTGGTACAGATGATAGTGGAGATGATAGTGGAGATGAAAGCGATGACTCCAGCAGTGGAATCGGGGCTAAAGTACCTACAGAACCTGGTACAGATGATAGCGGAGATGAAAGCGATGACTCCAGCAGTGGAATCGGGGCTAAAGTACCTACAGAACCCGGTACAGATGATAGCGGAGATGAAAGCGATGACTCCAGCAGTGGAATCGGGGCTAAAGTACCTACAGAACCTGGTACAGATGATAGCGGAGATGATAACGGAGATGATAGCGATGACTCCAGCAGTGGAATCAGGGTTAAAGTACCTACAGAACCTGGTACAGATGATAGCGGAGATGAAAGCAACACAAGTTCCTCCAGTGACTCTGTTCACACTAGCGATGATGACAAGGAGGACTGTCACAATTCTGTACCCAAACATGTCGCGGAAAGGGTATCCTCTCCAGTCAAACATAGTGTACCTATCAAACAAAACAGTACCAGAGTGGCTGGAGTCCAACAAGACCCTGATACTGAACCATGTGTATCTGCTGAGCCAGAGTACCAGTATTATTAATGACTATAACTCTATTACTAATCACCTGGCTGGTTATAGTGTTATTATTAATAACTGTAACTCTATTACTAATGGAACCTATAAATAAAGTTGATCAAATGGATTCCACTGTAGAGTTTTATTGTCAGGGAAACAGAAATAGGCTGTAGGTCTTTGTGTTTTCTAGGACTGTAGAATTATACAAAACATATCCTTGACTTTAAACAAATAACTATTGTTAATTTTACTGATATATTCCCATTAATATTTCTTTATGCTGTTAATAATTTACAATAGTTTATGCACTATTTATAAAGCATTTATTTATCAAGCATGTTTTCACACCTTGTAGGTTGAGATGCATCTGATGCTAAAGAGGCCCGGCAACATTCACTGTATTCATTATATATATTGTTTTTGATTTTTTTATGTTTTCGTCGTGTTGTCAGGAAAGTCCCCAGAATGTGGTGTGAGAACAGGTGTCCCCAGTAGGTGATATAAACCTGTATGTATGTGTGTGTGTGTGTGTGTGTGTGTGTGTGTGTGTGTGTGTGTGTGTGTGTGTGTGTGTGTGTGTGTGTGTGTGTGTGTGTGTGTGTGTGTGTGTGTGTGTGTCCAGTGTGTGTCAGTGTGTATGAGTCCAGTGTGTGTGTCCTAATGTGTGTGTGTGTCCAGTGTGTGTCAGTGTGAGTCCAGTGTGTGTGTGTGTGTGTGTGTGTGTGTGAGTCCAGTATGTGTGTGTGTGTGTCAGTGTGTGTGTCCTGTTTGTGTGTCAGTGTGTGTCTGTGTGTCCAGTTTGTGTGTGTGTGTGTTCTGTGTGTGTCTGTGTGTGTCCAGTGTGTATGAGTCAGGTTTGTGTCCAGTGTGTATGTGTGTCCTGTGTGTGTGTGTGTGTGTTTGTCAGTGTGTGTGTGTCCCCAGTGTGTTTGAGTCAGGTGTGTGTCCAGTGTGTATGTGTGTCAGTGTGTGTGTGTGTGTGTGTGTGTGTGTGTGTGTGTGTCCAATGTGTCCAGTGTGTGTGAGACAAGTGTGTATGAGTCCAGTGTGTGTGTGTGTGTGTGTGTGTGTCCAGTGTGTCCAGTGTGTGTGAGACAAGTGTGTATAAGTCCAGTGTGTGTGTCAGTGTGTGTGTTTGTCAGTGTGTGTGAGTCCATTGTGTGTGTATGTGTTAAAGGAATTTAATTCCTATATGTTCAATTTAAATACTCTGCCCATTCATAAGAATTTGTAAGATACTTTTTAGCATAAAATGTACAGAAACCAGTCTCAAAATCAATCAATCAATAGCGTTTATTCTCGAGAGTACTGATCATAGTACAATTTACATCAGGTTATATAATAAAAATGACGTCATAGGTTTTAAAATGTCCTTCCTCCTCTCGGATACAATGGCAATACAGTTCACAGCCTCCTCACATTGTCTGCCACCTGTTAAACAATCTATGACCAGCCCAAGGTATCTCCCCTCGCTGGGTAGAGACAGAATGTCCTGTAAGGAACACAGCATTCCAGCCTGGCTGATGATAACTCCATTCTTTCTAACAAGAAACAGACATTCCTTGTTCCAATTCTTGATTAATATTACACACATTATATTCAGTATTATGATTATAATAAGATTCATACATCCATACAGTAACATAGTAGTATTCTGTTTAGTTATAATTCTAAGTTACATGTATACATAATTCAGTCATTATTCATAAAAATCCCATAACAGTGTGAGTCCAGCATGTGTGTGTGTGAGTACAGTGTGTGTGTGAGTCCAGCATGTGTGTGTGTGTTTGTGTCCAGTGTGTGTATGTGTCCTGTGTGTATGTGTGTGTGTCAGTGTGTGTGTTTCCAGTATGCTATGTGTGTGAGTCAGTGTGTTTCTGTCCAGTGTGTTTGTCCAGTGTGTGTGTGTGTGTCTGTCAGGTTTTTATTTCAGTGACACTGAGGAGTCAACATCATCAACCCAAAACCCTGGATAGAGGGGCTCAGTGAATGTGGAGGTGAATGTGTACAGGTGGGTCAATGTGTCAGAGGAGGCTCTATAGAAGGACAGAGTGCCGGCTGGCCAGTCCAGATACACTCCTACTCTGTGGGAGCTGGAGGAGGGGACGTCTATAGTAGTGTGATTATTATTGTGACAGGCAGAGTAACTGTTGTCAGAGCAGAACAGACACCAGGACTTGTCATTGTCTCCAAGACAACAGTCATCACCCCCTCCTCTCCTGCTGATTCCTTTATATGTCACTCCTATAACAGCCCATCTCCCACTCCACTCTGTCTCCCAGTAACAGCGCCCAGTCAGACCCTCTCTACACAGCACCTGCTGCCAGCCCTCAAATCTCTCTGGGTGATCAGGATACGGCTGCTTCTCTCTCCTACATGTCACCTTTCTGTTCTCCTCAGACAGAGAGAGGAGTCTGTTTACTGTGTTTAGGTCCAGTGTGATATCACAGACATCTGATGGATGAAACCAGACACAATATTAGAAATCATCATCATTCATATTAGAATGTTAACTCACTTTTCACTAATTCATTTAATGTAGATGTTTCTAGGTATCAAAAGGAGAAGTTAAGGTAACTTGAGACTTATTGAATGATCATATGTTACACTGTATGGTAATATAAAACACACTTATTCCCATTAATTACCACACACACACACACACCATTGTCAAAGCAACTCTTTGTAAACTTTGGTGTCCCTGATTTCTGCTTCTGTAGAACTACAGCTGATATTTAATATGACCAAGTAAGTAATGATGGTGGTCTTTGACTTTGACTTAACTTGAATTAAGACTTATTCTTAGTCATATTCTTCACAGCAGTCAACACTCACATTTTCTCAGCCCAGGTTTCATTGTGTACTCTCCACCATGTTCCACACTGTAGAGGTAAGCAGAAGAACAGACAGTCATTGAGTGATACACGGGAACTCACACACACAACACACACACACACACTGGACACACACAGTCAGCATATAACTTTGTCCAAGTGGTGGTAAGAATGTTTGTCTTAACTAGCCTGATAAGTCAAACTTGTCTGATATGAACATTGACATAAACCCTCTACATACTTGAGTTTCTCCAGTCTGCAGTGTGGATCCTCCAGTCTAGCAGAGAGCAGTCTGACTCCTGAGACTCCTGGGTGATTGTAGCTCAGATCCAGCTCTCTCAGGTGTGAGGGGTTTGACCTCAGAGCTAAGACCAGAGAAGCACAGCCTTCCTCTGTGACTAGACAGCGTGACAGCCTGCAAAGAGACAAATCGTATTAAAATCACTCTGATATTCTTTGGTGGTGAAAATAGTGGCAGTATTATTTTTTCAACATTTTCAGATACATCAGTGTCCTGAAACCTGCCATATCTATTTATAAATTAATGTATCATTATTATAAATGATCATAAAATTACTTGTAGATAGAAAAATGTATAGTACAAATATTTGAGTAGACTGACCAGACCAGTTTAAAAAGCAGTATCGGTCAAAAGACAGACAGTGAGGTATCAGATTTAGATTGTATTGAGTTTACAGTCTACACCGTATCTATTTTGACAGTGAAGGTAACATTTTAAATGTGGCTCTATACTCCAACATTTTGGATTTCAGATCAAATGTTTCGTATGAGGTGATAGTATATAATGTCACCTTTTATTTGAGGGTATTTTAATATATATCTGTTTCACCATTTATAAATGAAAGCACTTTATGTATCTAGTCCCCCTATTTGAAGAAGTCATAAGTATTCTGACCAATTCACTCACTGTATTAAAGTAGTCAAAAGTTTAGTATTTGGTCCCATATTCCTTGAATGCAGTGACTACATCAAGCCTGTGACTCAAACTTGTTTTGGTTGTGTTTTGGGTTATGTTTCGCCCAATATTAAAATGGTGGAGTAATTTTCTGTCTAAGTGAGTCGATAACATGTTTCTAAACACTACTAAATTAATCCTGATGATGCCTTGATTAATACAAATGAATCATGAATCATGAATAATAATGAGTGAGAGAGTTACAGAGACTACAACAAAACATGCTAACCTCTCACCATTACCAATAACAGAGGCTACAACAAAACATGCTAACCTCTCACCATTACCAATAACAGAGGCTACAACAAAACATGCTAACCTCTCACCATTACCAATAACAGAGGCTACAACAAAACATGCTAACCTCTCACCATTACCAATAACAGAGGCTACAACAAAACGTGCTAACCTCTCACCATTACCAATAACGGAGACGACAACAAAACATGCTAACCTCTCACCATTACCAATAACAGAGGCTTCAACAAAACATGCTAACCTCTCACCATTACCAATAACAGAGGCTACAACAAAACATGCTAACCTCTCACCATTACCAATAACAGCGACTACAACAAAACATGCTAACCTCTCACCATTACCAATTACAGCGACTACAACAAAACATACTAACCTCTCACCATTACCAATAACAGAGGCTACAACAAAACATGCAAACCTCTCACCATTACCAATAACAGAGGCTACAACAAAACATGCTAACCTCTCACCATTACCAATAACAGAGGCTACAACAAAACATGCTGACCTCTCACCATTACCAATAACAGACACTACCACAAAACATGCTAACCTCTCACCATTACCAATAACAGAGGCTACAACAAAACATACTAACCTCTCACCATTACCAATAACAGAGACTACAACAAAACATGCTAACCTCTCACCATTACCAATGACAGAGGCTACAACAAAACATGCTAACCTCTCACCATTACCAATAACAGAGGCTACAACAAAACATGCTAACTTCTCACCATTACCAATAACAGAGCTACAACAAAACATGCTAACCTCTCACCATTACCAATAACAGAGACTACAACAAAACATGCTAACCTCTCACCATTACCAATAACAGAGGATACAACAAAACATGCTAACCTCTCACCATTACAAATAACAGACGCTACAACAAAACATGCTAACCTGTCACCATTAACAATAACAGAGGCTACAACACTACATGCTAACCTCTCACCATTACCAATAACAGAGGATACAACAAAACATGCTAACCTCTCACCACTACCAATAACAGAGGCTACAACAAAACATGCTAACCTCTCACCATTACCAATAACAGAGGCAACAACAAAACATACTAACCTCTCACCATTACCAATAACAGAGGCTACAACAAAACATGCTAACCTCTCACCATTACCAATAACAGAGGATACAACAGAACATGCTAACCTCTCACCATTACCAATAACAGAGGCTACAACAAAACATGTTAACCTCTCACCATTACCAATAACAGAGGCTACAACAAAACATGCTAACCTCTTACCATTACCAATAACAGAGGCTACAACAAAACATGCTAACCTCTCACCATTACCAATACGAGGCTACAACAAAACATGCTAATCTCTCACCATTACCAATAACAGAGGCTACAACAAAACATACTAACCTCTCACCATTACCAATAACAGAGACTACAACAAAACATGCTAACCTCTCACCATTACCAATAACAGAGACTACAACAAAACATGCTAACCTCTCACCATTACCAATAACAGAGACTACAACAAAACATGCTAACCTCTCACCATTACCAATAACAGAGACTACAACAAAACATGCTAAGCTCTCACCATTACCAATAACAGATGCTACAACAAAACATGCTAACCTCTCACCCTTACCAATAACAGAGGTTACAACAAAACATGCTAACCTCTCACCATTACCAATAACAGAGACTACAACAAAACTTTTGATTATTCATAATCATGGTAGCATCCACATGAATGTAGAAGTGTTCAGAAACATCTTCTATTCTTACTGACAATACAAGTGAAGTGACTCCAAAATGACAGGACATTATTCACCATTCAGTTTCTATTAGGAAAAACAACATCCAAAACACAACCAAGACAAACTGCAAATGAATTCAACAAGTTTGACAAGTAACAAGTTAGTTAGTTAGTAGAATCACAAGGTTGATCCAATCACTGCAGGCATGGAATATGGGACCAAATACTAAACTTATGACTACTTTAGTACAATATAAGTAAATTTGTCCAAATAATTAAGACTTCTACAATTGAGAGAACAACATACATAAAGTGCTTTCATGATAATACTGACCTCATTCTGTACTGTCACCTAATATGAAACATATCTCAAATCCAAAATGGTGGAGCATAGCACCAAATTTAAAACTGTAAGCTTCACTGTCCCAACACATATGGTGTGGACTATGTGTGTCTGGTAAACACATGTGGATCTGGTGAACAGTTATCACTTGTTGACCAACTACAGGAATACTGACCTCAGAGTCTCCAGTTTACAGTGGGGATTCCCCAGTCCAGCAGAGAGCAGCTTCACTCCTGAATCCTTCAGGTCATTGTTACTCAGGTCCAGCTCTCTCAGGTGTGAGGGGTTTGACCTCAGAGCTGAGACCAGAGAAGCACAGCCTTCCTCTGTGACTAGACAGCCTGACAGCCTGACAAAGAGATCATCATGATTTCACAAACACACTGTTAATTTAACACCAGTAGTGTAGAAGGACAATGGAAGACGCATTTAGTTAATTCTCTCAAACAACATATAGATTCATCTTCCGTCTCCTAGAATTGTATGGTCATAATGTTATACTAATGTGAAAATCAATGCATTTATTCAATATGTTTTTCAATATAACATTAAATACATATTATAATACATATTTGTCTCTAAACTGAATATTTCTTCCTGATGATTAGTTCTTAAATGTCATTTTATTTACTCACAGAACAGCTCTGGAGGCTTTGACCACTGGCAGCAGCCTCAAAAGACCTTCCTCTGATCTGGAGTATTTCTTCAGGTCAAACACATCCAGCTCCTTTTCTGAAGTCAGCAACACAAAGACCAGAGCTGACCACTGTGCAGGTGACAGTTTGGGTTTTGAGAGACTTCCTGAGCTCAGGTAGCTTTGGATCTCCTCCACTAGAGAATGGTCATTCAGTTCATTCAGACAGTGGAACAGATTGATGCACCTCTCTGGAGAGGGATTCTTCTTGATCTTCTTCTTGATGTACTTGACTGTTTTTTCATGGATATGTGAGCTGCTTCTTGTCTTTGTCAGTAGACCTTGTAAGTGCTTCTGATTGGACTCCAGTGAGAGGCCCAGAAGGAAGCGAAGGAAAAGGTCCAGGTTTCCTGTCTCACTTTGTAAGGCTTTATCCACAGCACTCTTGTAGACAGAAACTTTATGCTTGTCTCTGAACAGCACAGAAAGGTTCCTCGACGTTGATTGAGGTTTGTCCATTAGATTCTCATTGTTGTTGTTGAATGAGAGGAACACATATACAGCAGCCAGAAACTCCTGAATGCTCAGATGAACAAAGCAGTACACCTTGTCCTGGTACAGCCCACATTCCTCTTTAAAGAGCTGTGTGCACAATCCTGAGTACACTGAGGCTTCATTGACATCAATGCCAGCCTCTTTCAGATCTTCTTCATAGAAAATCAGATTGCCATTCACAAGCTGTTGAAAAGCCAGTTTTCCCAGTGACAGAATGCTCTCTTCATTCCAGTGTGGACCTGTCTCTTCTTTCCCAGGATACTTTTCATTCTTCTGTTTGGTATGAAACACCACAAGGTGTGTGTACATCTCAGTCAGAGTCTTGGGCATCTCTTCTCTCTTATGTTCCAGCATGTGTTCAAGGACTGTTGCAGAAATCCAACAGAAGACTGGAATGTGGCACATGATGTGGAGGCTCCTTGATGTCTTTATATGTGAGATGATTCTG
>NC_074666.1:96139897-96197258 GCF_029448725.1 Salvelinus fontinalis | reverse complement strand
GGAGGTAGGAGGGGTGTCTGTCTGTCTAGTACTCTACCAGATCTGTATGGAGGTAGGAGGGGTGTCTGTCTGTCTAGTACTCTACCAGATCTGTATGGAGGTAGGAGGGGTGTCTGTCTGTCTAGTACTCTACCAGATCTGTATGGAGGTAGGAGGGGTGTCTGTCTGTCTAGTGGTCTACCAGATCTGTATGGAGGTAGGAGGGGTGTCTGTCTGTCTAGTACTCTACCAGATCTGTATGGAGGTAGGAGGGGTGTCTGTCTAGTACTCTACCAGATCTGTATGGAGGTAGGAGGGGTGTCTGTCTGTCTAGTGGTCTACCAGATCTGTATGGAGGTAGGAGGGGTGTCTGTCTGTCTAGTACTCTACCAGATCTGTATGGAGGTAGGAGGGGTGTCTGTCTAGTACTCTACCAGATCTGTATGGAGGTAGGAGGGGTGTCTGTCTGTCTAGTACTCTACCAGATCTGTATGGAGGTAGGAGGGGTGTCTGTCTAGTACTCTACCAGATCTGTATGGAGGTAGGAGGGGTGTCTGTCTAGTACTCTACCAGATCTGTATGGAGGTAGGAGGGGTGTCTGTCTAGTACTCTACCAGATCTGTATGGAGGTAGGAGGGGTGTCTGTCTAGTACTCTACCAGATCTGTATGGAGGTAGGAGGGGTGTCTGTCTGTCTAGTACTCTACCAGATCTGTATGGAGGTAGGAGGGGTGTCTGTCTGTCTAGTACTCTACCAGATCTGTATGGAGGTAGGAGGGGTGTCTGTCTGTCTAGTACTCTACCAGATCTGTATGGAGGTAGGAGGGGTGTCTGTCTGTCTAGTACTCTACCAGATCTGTATGGAGGTAGGAGGGGTGTCTGTCTGTCTAGTACTCTACCAGATCTGTATGGAGGTAGGAGGGGTGTCTGTCTAGTACTCTACCAGATCTGTATGGAGGTAGGAGGGGTGTCTGTCTGTCTAGTACTCTACCAGATCTGTATGGAGGTAGGAGGGGTGTCTGTCTGTCTAGTACTCTACCAGATCTGTATGGAGGTAGGAGGGGTGTCTGTCTGTCTAGTACTCTACCAGATCTGTATGGAGGTAGGAGGGGTGTCTGTCTAGTACTCTACCAGATCTGTATGGAGGTAGGAGGGGTGTCTGTCTGTCTAGTGGTCTACCAGATCTGTATGGAGGTAGGAGGGGTGTCTGTCTAGTACTCTACCAGATCTGTATGGAGGTAGGAGGGGTGTCTGTCTAGTACTCTACCAGATCTGTATGGAGGTAGGAGGGGTGTCTGTCTGTCTAGTACTCTACCAGATCTGTATGGAGGTAGGAGGGGTGTCTGTCTAGTGGTCTACCAGATCTGTATGGAGGTAGGAGGGGTGTCTGTCTGTCTAGTACTCTACCAGATCTGTATGGAGGTAGGAGGGGTGTCTGTCTGTCTAGTACTCTACCAGATCTGTATGGAGGTAGGAGGGGTGTCTGTCTGTCTAGTGGTCTACCAGATCTGTATGGAGGTAGGAGGGGTGTCTGTCTGTTTAGTACTCTACCAGATCTGTATGGAGGTAGGAGGGGTGTCTGTCTAGTACTCTACCAGATCTGTATGGAGGTAGGAGGGGTGTCTGTCTGTCTAGTGGTCTACCAGATCTGTATGGAGGTAGGAGGGGTGTCTGTCTGTCTAGTACTCTACCAGATCTGTATGGAGGTAGGAGGGGTGTCTGTCTAGTACTCTACCAGATCTGTATGGAGGTAGGAGGGGTGTCTGTCTGTCTAGTACTCTACCAGATCTGTATGGAGGTAGGAGGGGTGTCTGTCTAGTACTCTACCAGATCTGTATGGAGGTAGGAGGGGTGTCTGTCTAGTACTCTACCAGATCTGTATGGAGGTAGGAGGGGTGTCTGTCTAGTACTCTACCAGATCTGTATGGAGGTAGGAGGGGTGTCTGTCTAGTACTCTACCAGATCTGTATGGAGGTAGGAGGGGTGTCTGTCTGTCTAGTACTCTACCAGATCTGTATGGAGGTAGGAGGGGTGTCTGTCTGTCTAGTACTCTACCAGATCTGTATGGAGGTAGGAGGGGTGTCTGTCTGTCTAGTACTCTACCAGATCTGTATGGAGGTAGGAGGGGTGTCTGTCTGTCTAGTACTCTACCAGATCTGTATGGAGGTAGGAGGGGTGTCTGTCTGTCTAGTACTCTACCAGATCTGTATGGAGGTAGGAGGGGTGTCTGTCTGTCTAGTACTCTACCAGATCTGTATGGAGGTAGGAGGGGTGTCTGTCTAGTACTCTACCAGATCTGTATGGAGGTAGGAGGGGTGTCTGTCTGTCTAGTACTCTACCAGATCTGTATGGAGGTAGGAGGGGTGTCTGTCTGTCTAGTACTCTACCAGATCTGTATGGAGGTAGGAGGGGTGTCTGTCTGTCTAGTACTCTACCAGATCTGTATGGAGGTAGGAGGGGTGTCTGTCTAGTACTCTACCAGATCTGTATGGAGGTAGGAGGGGTGTCTGTCTGTCTAGTGGTCTACCAGATCTGTATGGAGGTAGGAGGGGTGTCTGTCTAGTACTCTACCAGATCTGTATGGAGGTAGGAGGGGTGTCTGTCTAGTACTCTACCAGATCTGTATGGAGGTAGGAGGGGTGTCTGTCTGTCTAGTACTCTACCAGATCTGTATGGAGGTAGGAGGGGTGTCTGTCTAGTGGTCTACCAGATCTGTATGGAGGTAGGAGGGGTGTCTGTCTGTCTAGTACTCTACCAGATCTGTATGGAGGTAGGAGGGGTGTCTGTCTGTTTAGTACTCTACCAGATCTGTATGGAGGTAGGAGGGGTGTCTGTCTAGTACTCTACCAGATCTGTATGGAGGTAGGAGGGGTGTCTGTCTGTCTAGTACTCTACCAGATCTGTATGGAGGTAGGAGGGGTGTCTGTCTAGTGGTCTACCAGATCTGTATGGAGGTAGGAGGGGTGTCTGTCTAGTACTCTACCAGATCTGTATGGAGGTAGGAGGGGTGTCTGTCTGTCTAGTACTCTACCAGATCTGTATGGAGGTAGGAGGGGTGTCTGTCTGTCTAGTGGTCTACCAGATCTGTATGGAGGTAGGAGGGGTGTCTGTCTGTCTAGTGGTCTACCAGATCTGTATGGAGGTAGGAGGGGTGTCTGTCTGTCTAGTGGTCTACCAGATCTGTATGGAGGTAGGAGGGGTGTCTGTCTGTCTAGTACTCTACCAGATCTGTATGGAGGTAGGAGGGGTGTCTGTCTGTCTAGTACTCTACCAGATCTGTATGGAGGTAGGAGGGGTGTCTGTCTGTCTAGTACTCTACCAGATCTGTATGGAGGTAGGAGGGGTGTCTGTCTGTCTAGTACTCTACCAGATCTGTATGGAGGTAGGAGGGGTGTCTGTCTGTCTAGTACTCTACCAGATCTGTATGGAGGTAGGAGGGGTGTCTGTCTGTCTAGTACTCTACCAGATCTGTATGGAGGTAGGAGGGGTGTCTGTCTGTTTAGTACTCTACCAGATCTGTATGGAGGTAGGAGGGGTGTCTGTCTGTCTAGTACTCTACCAGATCTGTATGGAGGTAGGAGGGGTGTCTGTCTAGTACTCTACCAGATCTGTATGGAGGTAGGAGGGGTGTCTGTCTAGTACTCTACCAGATCTGTATGGAGGTAGGAGGGGTGTCTGTCTAGTACTCTACCAGATCTGTATGGAGGTAGGAGGGGTGTCTGTCTGTCTAGTACTCTACCAGATCTGTATGGAGGTAGGAGGGGTGTCTGTCTGTCTAGTGGTCTACCAGATCTGTATGGAGGTAGGAGGGGTGTCTGTCTGTCTAGTGGTCTACCAGATCTGTATGGAGGTAGGAGGGGTGTCTGTCTGTCTAGTGGTCTACCAGATCTGTATGGAGGTAGGAGGGGTGTCTGTCTGTCTAGTACTCTACCAGATCTGTATGGAGGTAGGAGGGGTGTCTGTCTGTCTAGTACTCTACCAGATCTGTATGGAGGTAGGAGGGGTGTCTGTCTGTCTAGTACTCTACCAGATCTGTATGGAGGTAGGAGGGGTGTCTGTCTGTCTAGTACTCTACCAGATCTGTATGGAGGTAGGAGGGGTGTCTGTCTGTCTAGTACTCTACCAGATCTGTATGGAGGTAGGAGGGGTGTCTGTCTGTCTAGTACTCTACCAGATCTGTATGGAGGTAGGAGGGGTGTCTGTCTGTCTAGTACTCTACCAGATCTGTATGGAGGTAGGAGGGGTGTCTGTCTGTCTAGTACTCTACCAGATCTGTATGGAGGTAGGAGGGGTGTCTGTCTGTCTAGTACTCTACCAGATCTGTATGGAGGTAGGAGGGGTGTCTGTCTAGTACTCTACCAGATCTGTATGGAGGTAGGAGGGGTGTCTGTCTGTCTAGTACTCTACCAGATCTGTATGGAGGTAGGAGGGGTGTCTGTCTGTCTAGTACTCTACCAGATCTGTATGGAGGTAGGAGGGGTGTCTGTCTGTCTAGTACTCTACCAGATCTGTATGGAGGTAGGAGGGGTGTCTGTCTGTCTAGTACTCTACCAGATCTGTATGGAGGTAGGAGGGGTGTCTGTCTAGTACTCTACCAGATCTGTATGGAGGTAGGAGGGGTGTCTGTCTGTCTAGTGGTCTACCAGATCTGTATGGAGGTAGGAGGGGTGTCTGTCTGTCTAGTACTCTACCAGATCTGTATGGAGGTAGGAGGGGTGTCTGTCTAGTACTCTACCAGATCTGTATGGAGGTAGGAGGGGTGTCTGTCTGTCTAGTGGTCTACCAGATCTGTATGGAGGTAGGAGGGGTGTCTGTCTGTCTAGTACTCTACCAGATCTGTATGGAGGTAGGAGGGGTGTCTGTCTGTCTAGTACTCTACCAGATCTGTATGGAGGTAGGAGGGGTGTCTGTCTGTCTAGTACTCTACCAGATCTGTATGGAGGTAGGAGGGGTGTCTGTCTGTCTAGTACTCTACCAGATCTGTATGGAGGTAGGAGGGGTGTCTGTCTAGTACTCTACCAGATCTGTATGGAGGTAGGAGGGGTGTCTGTCTGTCTAGTACTCTACCAGATCTGTATGGAGGTAGGAGGGGTGTCTGTCTGTCTAGTACTCTACCAGATCTGTATGGAGGTAGGAGGGGTGTCTGTCTGTCTAGTACTCTACCAGATCTGTATGGAGGTAGGAGGGGTGTCTGTCTGTCTAGTACTCTACCAGATCTGTATGGAGGTAGGAGGGGTGTCTGTCTAGTACTCTACCAGATCTGTATGGAGGTAGGAGGGGTGTCTGTCTGTCTAGTACTCTACCAGATCTGTATGGAGGTAGGAGGGGTGTCTGTCTGTCTAGTGGTCTACCAGATCTGTATGGAGGTAGGAGGGGTGTCTGTCTGTCTAGTGGTCTACCAGATCTGTATGGAGGTAGGAGGGGTGTCTGTCTGTCTAGTACTCTACCAGATCTGTATGGAGGTAGGAGGGGTGTCTGTCTGTCTAGTACTCTACCAGATCTGTATGGAGGTAGGAGGGGTGTCTGTCTAGTGCTCTACCAGATCTGTATGGAGGTAGGAGGGGTGTCTGTCTAGTGGTCTACCAGATCTGTATGGAGGTAGGAGGGGTGTCTGTCTAGTACTCTACCAGATCTGTATGGAGGTAGGAGGGGTGTCTGTCTGTCTAGTACTCTACCAGATCTGTATGGAGGTAGGAGGGGTGTCTGTCTAGTACTCTACCAGATCTGTATGGAGGTAGGAGGGGTGTCTGTCTAGTACTCTACCAGATCTGTATGGAGGTAGGAGGGGTGTCTGTCTAGTACTCTACCAGATCTGTATGGAGGTAGGAGGGGTGTCTGTCTGTCTAGTACTCTACCAGATCTGTATGGAGGTAGGAGGGGTGTCTGTCTAGTACTCTACCAGATCTGTATGGAGGTAGGAGGGGTGTCTGTCTAGTACTCTACCAGATCTGTATGGAGGTAGGAGGGGTGTCTGTCTAGTACTCTACCAGATCTGTATGGAGGTAGGAGGGGTGTCTGTCTAGTACTCTACCAGATCTGTATGGAGGTAGGAGGGGTGTCTGTCTGTCTAGTACTCTACCAGATCTGTATGGAGGTAGGAGGGGTGTCTGTCTAGTACTCTACCAGATCTGTATGGAGGTAGGAGGGGTGTCTGTCTAGTACTCTACCAGATCTGTATGGAGGTAGGAGGGGTGTCTGTCTAGTACTCTACCAGATCTGTATGGAGGTAGGAGGGGTGTCTGTCTGTCTAGTACTCTACCAGATCTGTATGGAGGTAGGAGGGGTGTCTGTCTGTCTAGTACTCTACCAGATCTGTATGGAGGTAGGAGGGGTGTCTGTCTGTCTAGTGCTCTACCAGATCTGTATGGAGGTAGGAGGGGTGTCTGTCTGTCTAGTACTCTACCAGATCTGTATGGAGGTAGGAGGGGTGTCTGTCTAGTGGTCTACCAGATCTGTATGGAGGTAGGAGGGGTGTCTGTCTGTCTAGTGGTCTACCAGATCTGTATGGAGGTAGGAGGGGTGTCTGTCTAGTACTCTACCAGATCTGTATGGAGGTAGGAGGGGTGTCTGTCTGTCTAGTACTCTACCAGATCTGTATGGAGGTAGGAGGGGTGTCTGTCTGTCTAGTACTCTACCAGATCTGTATGGAGGTAGGAGGGGTGTCTGTCTGTCTAGTACTCTACCAGATCTGTATGGAGGTAGGAGGGGTGTCTGTCTGTCTAGTACTCTACCAGATCTGTATGGAGGTAGGAGGGGTGTCTGTCTGTCTAGTACTCTACCAGATCTGTATGGAGGTAGGAGGGGTGTCTGTCTGTCTAGTACTCTACCAGATCTGTATGGAGGTAGGAGGGGTGTCTGTCTAGTACTCTACCAGATCTGTATGGAGGTAGGAGGGGTGTCTGTCTGTCTAGTACTCTACCAGATCTGTATGGAGGTAGGAGGGGTGTCTGTCTAGTACTCTACCAGATCTGTATGGAGGTAGGAGGGGTGTCTGTCTGTCTAGTACTCTACCAGATCTGTATGGAGGTAGGAGGGGTGTCTGTCTGTCTAGTACTCTACCAGATCTGTATGGAGGTAGGAGGGGTGTCTGTCTGTCTAGTACTCTACCAGATCTGTATGGAGGTAGGAGGGGTGTCTGTCTGTCTAGTACTCTACCAGATCTGTATGGAGGTAGGAGGGGTGTCTGTCTGTCTAGTACTCTACCAGATCTGTATGGAGGTAGGAGGGGTGTCTGTCTGTCTAGTACTCTACCAGATCTGTATGGAGGTAGGAGGGGTGTCTGTCTAGTGCTCTACCAGATCTGTATGGAGGTAGGAGGGGTGTCTGTCTAGTGGTCTACCAGATCTGTATGGAGGTAGGAGGGGTGTCTGTCTAGTACTCTACCAGATCTGTATGGAGGTAGGAGGGGTGTCTGTCTGTCTAGTACTCTACCAGATCTGTATGGAGGTAGGAGGGGTGTCTGTCTAGTACTCTACCAGATCTGTATGGAGGTAGGAGGGGTGTCTGTCTAGTACTCTACCAGATCTGTATGGAGGTAGGAGGGGTGTCTGTCTAGTACTCTACCAGATCTGTATGGAGGTAGGAGGGGTGTCTGTCTGTCTAGTACTCTACCAGATCTGTATGGAGGTAGGAGGGGTGTCTGTCTAGTACTCTACCAGATCTGTATGGAGGTAGGAGGGGTGTCTGTCTAGTACTCTACCAGATCTGTATGGAGGTAGGAGGGGTGTCTGTCTAGTACTCTACCAGATCTGTATGGAGGTAGGAGGGGTGTCTGTCTGTCTAGTACTCTACCAGATCTGTATGGAGGTAGGAGGGGTGTCTGTCTGTCTAGTACTCTACCAGATCTGTATGGAGGTAGGAGGGGTGTCTGTCTGTCTAGTGCTCTACCAGATCTGTATGGAGGTAGGAGGGGTGTCTGTCTGTCTAGTACTCTACCATATCTGTATGGAGGTAGGAGGGGTGTCTGTCTAGTGGTCTACCAGATCTGTATGGAGGTAGGAGGGGTGTCTGTCTGTCTAGTGGTCTACCAGATCTGTATGGAGGTAGGAGGGGTGTCTGTCTAGTACTCTACCAGATCTGTATGGAGGTAGGAGGGGTGTCTGTCTGTCTAGTACTCTACCAGATCTGTATGGAGGTAGGAGGGGTGTCTGTCTGTCTAGTACTCTACCAGATCTGTATGGAGGTAGGAGGGGTGTCTGTCTGTCTAGTACTCTACCAGATCTGTATGGAGGTAGGAGGGGTGTCTGTCTGTCTAGTACTCTACCAGATCTGTATGGAGGTAGGAGGGGTGTCTGTCTGTCTAGTACTCTACCAGATCTGTATGGAGGTAGGAGGGGTGTCTGTCTGTCTAGTACTCTACCAGATCTGTATGGAGGTAGGAGGGGTGTCTGTCTAGTACTCTACCAGATCTGTATGGAGGTAGGAGGGGTGTCTGTCTGTCTAGTACTCTACCAGATCTGTATGGAGGTAGGAGGGGTGTCTGTCTAGTACTCTACCAGATCTGTATGGAGGTAGGAGGGGTGTCTGTCTGTCTAGTACTCTACCAGATCTGTATGGAGGTAGGAGGGGTGTCTGTCTGTCTAGTACTCTACCAGATCTGTATGGAGGTAGGAGGGGTGTCTGTCTGTCTAGTGGTCTACCAGATCTGTATGGAGGTAGGAGGGGTGTCTGTCTAGTGCTCTACCAGATCTGTATGGAGGTAGGAGGGGTGTCTGTCTAGTGCTCTACCAGATCTGTATGGAGGTAGGAGGGGTGTCTGTCTGTCTAGTACTCTACCAGATCTGTATGGAGGTAGGAGGGGTGTCTGTCTGTCTAGTACTCTACCAGATCTGTATGGAGGTAGGAGGGGTGTCTGTCTGTCTAGTACTCTACCAGATCTGTATGGAGGTAGGAGGGGTGTCTGTCTGTCTAGTACTCTACCAGATCTGTATGGAGGTAGGAGGGGTGTCTGTCTGTCTAGTACTCTACCAGATCTGTATGGAGGTAGGAGGGGTGTCTGTCTGTCTAGTGGTCTACCAGATCTGTATGGAGGTAGGAGGGGTGTCTGTCTGTCTAGTACTCTACCAGATCTGTATGGAGGTAGGAGGGGTGTCTGTCTGTCTAGTACTCTACCAGATCTGTATGGAGGTAGGAGGGGTGTCTGTCTGTCTAGTACTCTACCAGATCTGTATGGAGGTAGGAGGGGTGTCTGTCTGTCTAGTACTCTACCAGATCTGTATGGAGGTAGGAGGGGTGTCTGTCTGTCTAGTACTCTACCAGATCTGTATGGAGGTAGGAGGGGTGTCTGTCTGTCTAGTACTCTACCAGATCTGTATGGAGGTAGGAGGGGTGTCTGTCTGTCTAGTACTCTACCAGATCTGTATGGAGGTAGGAGGGGTGTCTGTCTGTCTAGTGGTCTACCAGATCTGTATGGAGGTAGGAGGGGTGTCTGTCTGTCTAGTACTCTACCAGATCTGTATGGAGGTAGGAGGGGTGTCTGTCTGTCTAGTACTCTACCAGATCTGTATGGAGGTAGGAGGGGTGTCTGTCTGTCTAGTACTCTACCAGATCTGTATGGAGGTAGGAGGGGTGTCTGTCTGTCTAGTGCTCTACCAGATCTGTATGGAGGTAGGAGGGGTGTCTGTCTGTCTAGTACTCTACCAGATCTGTATGGAGGTAGGAGGGGTGTCTGTCTGTCTAGTACTCTACCAGATCTGTATGGAGGTAGGAGGGGTGTCTGTCTGTCTAGTACTCTACCAGATCTGTATGGAGGTAGGAGGGGTGTCTGTCTGTCTAGTACTCTACCAGATCTGTATGGAGGTAGGAGGGGTGTCTGTCTGTCTAGTACTCTACCAGATCTGTATGGAGGTAGGAGGGGTGTCTGTCTGTCTAGTACTCTACCAGATCTGTATGGAGGTAGGAGGGGTGTCTGTCTGTCTAGTACTCTACCAGATCTGTATGGAGGTAGGAGGGGTGTCTGTCTGTCTAGTACTCTACCAGATCTGTATGGAGGTAGGAGGGGTGTCTGTCTGTCTAGTACTCTACCAGATCTGTATGGAGGTAGGAGGGGTGTCTGTCTGTCTAGTACTCTACCAGATCTGTATGGAGGTAGGAGGGGTGTCTGTCTGTCTAGTACTCTACCAGATCTGTATGGAGGTAGGAGGGGTGTCTGTCTGTCTAGTACTCTACCAGATCTGTATGGAGGTAGGAGGGGTGTCTGTCTGTCTAGTGGTCTACCAGATCTGTATGGAGGTAGGAGGGGTGTCTGTCTGTCTAGTACTCTACCAGATCTGTATGGAGGTAGGAGGGGTGTCTGTCTGTCTAGTACTCTACCAGATCTGTATGGAGGTAGGAGGGGTGTCTGTCTGTCTAGTACTCTACCAGATCTGTATGGAGGTAGGAGGGGTGTCTGTCTGTCTAGTACTCTACCAGATCTGTATGGAGGTAGGAGGGGTGTCTGTCTGTCTAGTGCTCTACCAGATCTGTATGGAGGTAGGAGGGGTGTCTGTCTGTCTAGTACTCTACCAGATCTGTATGGAGGTAGGAGGGGTGTCTGTCTGTCTAGTACTCTACCAGATCTGTATGGAGGTAGGAGGGGTGTCTGTCTGTCTAGTGGTCTACCAGATCTGTATGGAGGTAGGAGGGGTGTCTGTCTGTCTAGTACTCTACCAGATCTGTATGGAGGTAGGAGGGGTGTCTGTCTGTCTAGTACTCTACCAGATCTGTATGGAGGTAGGAGGGGTGTCTGTCTGTCTAGTACTCTACCAGATCTGTATGGAGGTAGGAGGGGTGTCTGTCTGTCTAGTGGTCTACCAGATCTGTATGGAGGTAGGAGGGGTGTCTGTCTGTCTAGTACTCTACCAGATCTGTATGGAGGTAGGAGGGGTGTCTGTCTGTCTAGTACTCTACCAGATCTGTATGGAGGTAGGAGGGGTGTCTGTCTGTCTAGTACTCTACCAGATCTGTATGGAGGTAGGAGGGGTGTCTGTCTGTCTAGTACTCTACCAGATCTGTATGGAGGTAGGAGGGGTGTCTGTCTGTCTAGTACTCTACCAGATCTGTATGGAGGTAGGAGGGGTGTCTGTCTGTCTAGTACTCTACCAGATCTGTATGGAGGTAGGAGGGGTGTCTGTCTGTCTAGTACTCTACCAGATCTGTATGGAGGTAGGAGGGGTGTCTGTCTGTCTAGTACTCTACCAGATCTGTATGGAGGTAGGAGGGGTGTCTGTCTGTCTAGTACTCTACCAGATCTGTATGGAGGTAGGAGGGGTGTCTGTCTGTCTAGTGGTCTACCAGATCTGTATGGAGGTAGGAGGGGTGTCTGTCTGTCTAGTACTCTACCAGATCTGTATGGAGGTAGGAGGGGTGTCTGTCTGTCTAGTACTCTACCAGATCTGTATGGAGGTAGGAGGGGTGTCTGTCTGTCTAGTACTCTACCAGATCTGTATGGAGGTAGGAGGGGTGTCTGTCTGTCTAGTACTCTACCAGATCTGTATGGAGGTAGGAGGGGTGTCTGTCTGTCTAGTACTCTACCAGATCTGTATGGAGGTAGGAGGGGTGTCTGTCTGTCTAGTACTCTACCAGATCTGTATGGAGGTAGGAGGGGTGTCTGTCTGTCTAGTGGTCTACCAGATCTGTATGGAGGTAGGAGGGGTGTCTGTCTGTCTAGTACTCTACCAGATCTGTATGGAGGTAGGAGGGGTGTCTGTCTGTCTAGTACTCTACCAGATCTGTATGGAGGTAGGAGGGGTGTCTGTCTGTCTAGTACTCTACCAGATCTGTATGGAGGTAGGAGGGGTGTCTGTCTGTCTAGTACTCTACCAGATCTGTATGGAGGTAGGAGGGGTGTCTGTCTGTCTAGTACTCTACCAGATCTGTATGGAGGTAGGAGGGGTGTCTGTCTGTCTAGTACTCTACCAGATCTGTATGGAGGTAGGAGGGGTGTCTGTCTGTCTAGTACTCTACCAGATCTGTATTTACATTTAAGTCATTTAGCAGACGCTCTTATCCAGAGCGACTTACAAATTGGAAAGTTCATACATATTCATCCTGGTCCCCCCGTGGGGAGTGAACCCACAACCCTGGCGTTGCAAGCGCCATGCTCTACCAACTGAGCCACACGGGACCGTGTATGGAGGTAGGAGGGGGGGTCTGTCTGTATGGAGGTAGGAGGGGGGTCTGTCTGTCTGTAGGTAGGAGGGGGGGTCTGTCTGTATGGAGGTAGGAGGGGGGTCTGTCTGTATGGAGGTAGGAGGGGGGTCTGTCTGTATGGAGGTAGGAGGGGGGTCTGTCTGTATGGAGGTAGGAGGGGGGTCTGTCTGTCTGTAGGTAGGAGGGGGGGTCTGTCTGTATGGAGGTAGGAGGGGGGTCTGTCTGTATGGAGGTAGGAGGGGGGTCTGTCTGTATGGAGGTAGGAGGGGGGTCTGTCTGTATGGAGGTAGGAGGGGGGTCTGTCTGTTTGGAGGTAGGAGGGGGGTCTGTCTGTATGGAGGTAGGAGGGGGGGGTCTGACGTACTACCAAACTCTCTAAAGCGACGTTTAGATGCGGCTTATGGTAGAGAAATGAACATTTAACAGCTCTGGTGGACATTCCTACAGTCAGCATGCCAGTTACACGCTCCCTCAGAACTTGCAGCCCCGTGTGTCCGCTTAAGTTGACAGATTTTGATGGTGATTTTTGAATATGTTTCTGACTCTATTAAATACTATTCTAACTGCTACAGTGATGATGATGATGTAATGACCTGAATTCCTAGGATCCCATGGCAACCGTCACCTCGGTAACCAGTAAACCCAAAAGCAAGTGGAGGCCGCTGCCCCTGGACACAGTGGTGAGGACACACGCCACATAAATATATATATATATATATATATATATATATATATATATATATATATATATATATATATATATACACACACACTGGCTTTCTGTCTATTGACCAATGGTCTGCGGGTGTTGTTGTCTGATCCAATAGGAAATGGAGAAGCTGGTTTCCAGGAAGTTGAGAATCGGCGCCAAAGAGACCATGAAGATCGCTGAGAAACTATACACACAGGGGTGAGGGTTTTCCCTAGTCTCTACTCCCTAAACCCTAGTCCCTAAACCCTAGTCCCTACTCCCTAAACCCTAGTCCCTGCTCCCTAAACCCTAGTCCCTACTCCCTAAACCCTAGTCCCTACTCCCTAAACCCTAGTCCCTCCTCCCTAAACCCTAGTCCCTACTCCCTAAACCTTAGTCCCTACTCCCTAAACCTTAGACCCTAAACCTTAGTCCCTTCTCCCAAACCCTACTCCCTACTCCCTAAACCCTACTCCCAAAACCCTAGTCCCTACTCCCTAAACCCTAGTCCCTACTCCCTAAACCCTAGTCCCTAGTCCCTAAACCCTAGTCCCTAAACCCTAGTCCCTAGTCCCTAAACCCTAGTCCCTCCTCCCTAAACCCTAGTCCCTACTCCCTAAACCATAGACCCTAAACCCTAGTCCCTTCTCCCAAACCCTACTCCCTACTCCCTAAACCCTAGTTCCTACTCCCTAAACCCTAGTCCCTAAACCCTAGACCCTACTCCATAACCCCTAGGCCCTACTCCATAAACCCTAGACCCTACACCCTAAACCCTAGACCCTACTCACTAGACCCTAGACCCTACTCACTAAACCCTAAACCCTAGACCCTAAACCCTAGACCCTACTCACTAAACCCTAGACCCTACTCACTAAACCCTAGACCCTACTCACTACACACAGGGGTGAGGGTTTTCCCTAGTCCCTACTCCCTAAACCCTAGTCCCTACTCCCTAAACCTTAGACCCAAAACCCTAGTCCCTACTCCCTAGACCCTCCTCCCTAGACCCTCCTCCCTGGACCCTACTCCCTAAGCCCTAGACCCTACTCCCTACTCCCTAGACCCTACTCCCTAGACCATACTCCCTAGACCATACTCCCTAAACCCTACTCCCTAAACCCTAGCCCTTAAGCTCTACTCACTACACAAGTCTGGAGGACGTTAGTGTCGCAGGTCCGGAGGACGTTAGTGGAGGACGTTAGTGTTGCAGGTCTGGAGGACGTTAGTGTCGCAGGTCCGGAGGACGTTAGTGGAGGACGTTAGTGGAGGACGTTAGTGTTGCAGGTCTGGAGGACGTTAGTGTCGCAGGTCCGGAGGACGTTAGTGGAGGACGTTAGTGTTGCAGGTCTGGAGGACGTTAGTGGAGGACGTTAGTGTCGCAGGTCTGGAGGACGTTAGTGTCGCAGGTCCGGAGGACGTTAGTGGAGGACGTTAGTGTTGCAGGTCTGGAGGACGTTAGTGGAGGACGTTAGTGTCGCAGGTCCGGAGGACGTTAGTGTCGCAGGTCCGGAGGACGTTAGTGTCGCAGGTCCGGAGGACGTTAGTGTCGCAGGTCTGGAGGACGTTAGTGTTGCAGGTCTGGAGGACGTTAGTGGAGGACGTTAGTGTCGCAGGTCTGGAGGACGTTAGTGTCGCAGGTCCGGAGGACGTTAGTGGAGGACGTTAGTGTCGCAGGTCCGGAGGACGTTAGTGTCGCAGGTCCGGAGGACGTTAGTGACGCAGGTCCGGAGGACGTCAGTGACGCAGGTCCGGAGGACGTTAGTGTCGCAGGTCCGGAGGACATTAGTGTCGCAGGTCCGGAGGACGTTAGTGTCGCAGGTCCGGAGGACGTCAGTGACGCAGGTCCGGAGGACGTTAGTGTCGCAGGTCCGGAGGACGTTAGTGTCGCAGGTCCGGAGGACGTTAGTGGAGGACGTTAGTGTCGCAGGTCCGGAGGACGTAAGTGTCGCAGGTCCGGAGGACGTTAGTGTCGCAGGTCCGGAGGACGTTAGTGTCGCAGGTCCGGGGGACGTTAGTGGAGGACGTTAGTGTCGCAGGTCTGGAGGACGTTAGTGTCGCAGGTCCGGAGAACGTTAGTGTCGCAGGTCTGGAGGACGTTAGTGTCGCAGGTCCGGAGAACGTTAGTGTTGCAGGTCCGGAGAACGTTAGTGTCGCAGGTCCGGGGGACGTTAGTGGAGGACGTTAGTGTCGCAGGTCCGGAGGACGTTAGTGTTGCAGGTCCGGGGGACGTTAGTGGAGGACGTTAGTGTTGCAGGTCCGGAGAACGTTAGTGTCGCAGGTCCGGGGGACGTTAGTGGAGGACGTTAGTGTCGCAGGTCCGGGGGACGTTAGTGGAGGACGTTAGTGCCTCAGGTCCGGGGGGCGTTCGTGGAGGACGTTAGTGCATCAGGTCCGGAGGACGTTAGTGTCGCAGGTCCGGAGGACGTTAGTGTCGCAGGTCCGGAGGACGTTAGTGTCGCAGGTCCGGAGGACGTTAGTGTTGCAGGTCTGGAGGACGTTAGTGTCGCAGGTCTGGAGGACGTTAGTGTCGCAGGTCTGGAGGACGTTAGTGTTGCAGGTCCGGGGGGAACGTTAGTGTTGCAGGTCCGGAGAACGTTAGTGTCGCAGGTCCGGGGGACGTTAGTGGAGAACGTTAGTGTCGCAGGTCCGGGGGACGTTAGTGGAGGACGTTAGTGCCTCAGGTCCGGGGGGCGTTCGTGGAGGACGTTAGTGCATCAGGTCCGGAGGACGTTAGTGTCGCCGGTCCGGAGGACGTTAGTGTCGCCGGTCCGGAGGACGTTAGTGTTGCAGGTCTGGAGGACGTTAGTGTTGCAGGTCCGGAGGACGTTAGTGATGCAGGTCCGGAGGACGTTAGTGGAGGACGTTAGTGTTGCAGGTCTGGAGGACGTTAGTGTCGCAGGTCCGGAGGACGTTAGTGTCGCAGGTCCGGAGGACGTTAGTGTCGCAGGTCTGGAGGACGTTAGTGTCGCAGGTCCGGAGGACGTTAGTGTCGTAGGTCTGGAGGACGTTAGTGTCGCAGGTCCGGAGAACGTTAGTGTTGCAGGTCCGGAGAACGTTAGTGTCGCAGGTCCGGGGGACGTTAGTGGAGAACGTTAGTGTCGCAGGTCTGGGGGACGTTAGTGGAGGACGTTAGTGCCTCAGGTCCGGGGGACGTTAGTGGAGGACGTTAGTGCCTCAGGTCCGGGGGGCGTTCGTGGAGGACGTTAGTGCCTAGTTCCCCAGGCTTTTATACATCTTTCTGTTAACAAGTTCCCCAGGCTTTTAATACATATTTCTGTTAACAAGTTCCCCAGGCTTTTAATCATCTTTCTGTTAACTAGGTCCCCAGGCTTTTAATCATATTTCTGTTAACAAGTTCCCCAGGCTTTTAATCATCTTTCTGTTAACAAGTTCCCCAGGCTTTTAATCATCTTTTTGTTAACTAGTTCCCCAGGCGTTTAATCATCTTTCTGTTAACTAGGTCCCCAGGCTTTTAATCATCTTTCTGTTAACAAGTTCCCCAGGCTTTTAATCATCTTTCTGTTAACAAGGTCCCCAGGCTTTTAATCATCTTTCTGTTAACAAGGTCCCCAGGCTTTTAATCATCTTTCTGTTAACAAGTTCCCCAGGCTTTTAATCATCTTTCTGTTAACAAGGTCCCCAGGCTTTTAATCATCTTTCTGTTAACAAGGTCCCCAGGCTTTTGGAAACTAGGAGAGTGAAACCTGGGCGTCCCAGGATGCCTGTGTATATACTTGTATGTTCATCAGTTGTAGAGATGTGTGATAGTGATTGGTAATGTTTTTTATCTGTGTGTGTGTGTTTAGGTTAATCAGTTATCCGCGTACAGAGACCAACCTGTTCCCTAAGGACCTGGCCCTGGGCCCCCTGGTGGAGCATCAGACACACAGCCCCTCCTGGGGGGCCTTCGCTAGGGGGGTGATGGAGCAGCCAGGGGGACCCAACCCACGGCAGGGCACCAAGACAGATCAGGCTCATCCCCCTATACACCCCATCAAGTACACCAGCACTCTACAGGTATATATATATACACCAACACACTACAGGTATATATATATACACCAACACACTACAGGTGTATATATATACACCAGCACTCTACAGGTATATATATATACACCAGCACTCTACAGGTATATATATACACACCAGCACTCTACAGGTATATATATATACACCAACACACTACAGGTATATATATATACACCAACACACTACAGGTATATATATATACACCAACACACTACAGGTATATATATATACACCAGCACTCTACAGGTATATATATACACCAAGTACACCAACACTCTACAGGTATATATATATACACCAACACACTACAGGTATATATATATACACCAGCACTCTACAGGTATATATATATACACCAGCACTCTACAGGTATATATATACACCAAGTACACCAACACTCTACAGGTATATATATATACACCAACACACTACAGGTATATATATATACACCAGCACTCTACAGGTATATATATACACCAAGTACACCAACACTCTACAGGTATATATATATACACCAGCACTCTACAGGTATATATATATACACCAGCACTCTACAGGTATATATATATACACCAGCACTCTACAGGTATATATATATACACCAACACACTACAGGTATATATATATACACCAGCACTCTACAGGTATATATATATACACCAACACACTACAGGTATATATATATACACCAACACACTACAGGTATATATATATACACCAGCACTCTACAGGTATATATATATACACCAACACTCTACAGGTATATATATATACACCAGCACTCTACAGGTATATATATATACACCAACACACTACAGGTATATATATACACCAACACTCTACAGGTATATATATATACACCAGCACTCTACAGGTATATATATATACACCAACACACTACAGGTATATATATATACACCAACACACTACAGGTATATATATATACACCAGCACTCTACAGGTATATATATACACCAACACTCTACAGGTATATATATATACACCAGCACACTACAGGTATATATATATACACCAGCACTCTACAGGTATATATATACACCAGCACTCTACAGGTATATATATATACACCAGCACTCTACAGGTATATATATATACACCAACACTCTACAGGTATATATATATACACCAGCACTCTACAGGTATATATATACACCAGCACTCTACAGGTATATATATACACCAACACTCTACAGGTATATATATACACACCAGCACTCTACAGGTATATATATACACCAACACTCTACAGGTATATATATATACACCAGCACTCTACAGGTATATATATATACACCAACACTCTACAGGTATATATATATACACCAACACTCTACAGGTATATATATATACACCAACACTCTACAGGTATATATATATACACCAGCACACTACAGGTATATATATATACACCAGCACTCTACAGGTATATATATATACACCAGCACTCTACAGGTATATATATATACACCAGCACTCTACAGGTATATATATATACACCAGCACTCTACAGGTATATATATATACACCAACACACTACAGGTATATATATATACACCAACACTCTACAGGTATATATATATACACCAACACACTACAGGTATATATATACACCAGCACTCTACAGGTATATATATATACACCAACACTCTACAGGTATATATATATACACCAACACTCTACAGGTATATATATATACACCAACACACTACAGGTATATATATACACCAGCACTCTACAGGTATATATATATACACCAACACTCTACAGGTATATATATATACACCAACACTCTACAGGTATATATATATACACCAGCACTCTACAGGTATATATATATACACCAACACTCTACAGGTATATATATATACACCAACACACTACAGGTATATATATATACACCAACACACTACAGGTATATATATATACACCAACACTCTACAGGTATATATATATACACCAGCACACTACAGGTATATATATATACACCAACACTCTACAGGTATATATATATACACCAACACTCTACAGGTATATATATATACACCAACACTCTACAGGTATATATATATACACCAACACACTACAGGTATATATATACACCAACACTCTACAGGTATATATATATACACCAACACTCTACAGGTATATATATATACACCAGCACTCTACAGGTATATATATATACACCAACACTCTACAGGTATATATATATACACCAGCACTCTACAGGTATATATATATACACCAACACTCTACAGGTATATATATATACACCAGCACACTACAGGTATATATATATACACCAACACTCTACAGGTATATATATATACACCAACACTCTACAGGTATATATATATACACCAACACTCTACAGGTATATATATATACACCAACACACTACAGGTATATATATACACCAACACTCTACAGGTATATATATATACACCAACACTCTACAGGTATATATATATACACCAGCACTCTACAGGTATATATATATACACCAGCACACTACAGGTATATATATATACACCAACACTCTACAGGTATATATATATACACCAACACACTACAGGTATATATATACACCAACACTCTACAGGTATATATATATACACCAACACTCTACAGGTATATATATATACACCAGCACTCTACAGGTATATATATATACACCAACACTCTACAGGTATATATATATACACCAGCACACTACAGGTATATATATATACACCAGCACTCTACAGGTATATATATACACCAACACTCTACAGGTATATATATATACACCAGCACTCTACAGGTATATATATATACACCAGCACTCTACAGGTATATATATATACACCAGCACTCTACAGGTATATATATATACACCAACACTCTACAGGTATATATATATACACCAACACTCTACAGGTATATATATACACCAGCACTCTACAGGTATATATATATACACCAGCACTCTACAGGTATATATATATACACCAACACTCTACAGGTATATATATATACACCAACACTCTACAGGTATATATATATACACCAACACTCTACAGGTATATATATACACCAGCACTCTACAGGTATATATATATACACCAACACTCTACAGGTATATATATATACACCAACACTCTACAGGTATATATATATACACCAGCACTCTACAGGTATATATATACACCAGCACTCTACAGGTATATATATATACACCAGCACTCTACAGGTATATATATATACACCAACACTCTACAGGTATATATATATACACCAACACTCTACAGGTATATATATATACACCAGCACTCTACAGGTATATATATACACCAGCACTCTACAGGTATATATATATACACCAGCACTCTACAGGTATATATATATACACCAGCACTCTACAGGTATATATATATACACCAGCACTCTACAGGTATATATATATACACCAGCACTCTACAGGTATATATATATACACCAGCACTCTACAGGTATATATATATACACCAACACACTACAGGTATATATATATACACCAACACACTACAGGTATATATATATACACCAACACACTACAGGTATATATATATACACCAACACACTACAGGTATATATATATACACCAGCACTCTACAGGTATATATATATACACCAGCACTCTACAGGTATATATATATACACCAGCACTCTACAGGTATATATATACACCAGCACACTACAGGTATATATATATACACCAGCACTCTACAGGTATATATATATACACCAGCACTCTACAGGTATATATATACACCAGCACTCTACAGGTATATATATATACACCAGCACTCTACAGGTATATATATATACACCAGCACTCTACAGGTATATATATACACCAGCACACTACAGGTATATATATATACACCAACACACTACAGGTATATATATATACACCAACACTCTACAGGTATATATATATACACCAACACACTACAGGTATATATATATACACCAACACACTACAGGTATATATATATACACCAGCACTCTACAGGTATATATATATACACCAGCACTCTACAGGTATATATATATACACCAGCACTCTACAGGTATATATATATACACCAACACTCTACAGGTATATATATATACACCAGCACTCTACAGGTATATATATATACACCAGCACTCTACAGGTATATATATATACACCAGCACTCTACAGGTATATATATATACACCAGCACTCTACAGGTATATATATACACCAACACACTACAGGTATATATATATACACCAGCACTCTACAGGTATATATATATACACCAACACTCTACAGGTATATATATACACCAGCACTCTACAGGTATATATATATACACCAGCACTCTACAGGTATATATATATACACCAGCACTCTACAGGTATATATATACACCAACACTCTACAGGTATATATATATACACCAACACACTACAGGTATATATATATACACCAACACACTACAGGTATATATATATACACCAACACTCTACAGGTATATATATATACACCAGCACTCTACAGGTATATATATATACACCAGCACTCTACAGGTATATATATATACACCAACACTCTACAGGTATATATATATACACCAACACACTACAGGTATATATATATACACCAACACACTACAGGTATATATATATACACCAGCACTCTACAGGTATATATATATACACCAGCACTCTACAGGTATATATATATACACCAGCACTCTACAGGTATATATATATACACCAACACTCTACAGGTATATATATATACACCAACACTCTACAGGTATATATATATACACCAACACTCTACAGGTATATATATATACACCAACACTCTACAGGTATATATATATACACCAACACTCTACAGGTATATATATATACACCAGCACTCTACAGGTATATATATATACACCAACACACTACAGGTATATATATATACACCAGCACTCTACAGGTATATATATATACACCAACACTCTACAGGTATATATATATACACCAACACTCTACAGGTATATATATATACACCAACACTCTACAGGTATATATATACACCAACACTCTACAGGTATATATATATACACCAACACACTACAGGTATATATATACACCAACACTCTACAGGTATATATATATACACCAACACTCTACAGGTATATATATATACACCAACACACTACAGGTATATATATATACACCAGCACTCTACAGGTATATATATATACACCAACACACTACAGGTATATATATATACACCAACACTCTACAGGTATATATATATACACCAACACACTACAGGTATATATATATACACCAGCACTCTACAGGTATATATATATACACCAACACACTACAGGTATATATATACACCAACACTCTACAGGTATATATATATACACCAGCACTCTACAGGTATATATATATACACCAACACTCTACAGGTATATATATATACACCAACACACTACAGGTATATATATATACACCAACACACTACAGGTATATATATATACACCAGCACTCTACAGGTATATATATATACACCAGCACTCTACAGGTATATATATACACCAGCACTCTACAGGTATATATATATACACCAGCACTCTACAGGTATATATATATACACCAACACACTACAGGTATATACAGTGGGGAGAACAAGTATTTGATACACTGCCGATTTTGCAGGTTTTCCTACTTACAAAGCATGTAGAGGTCTGTCATTTTTATCATAGGTACACTTCAACTATGAGAGACGGAATCTAAAACAAAAATCCAGAAAATCACATTGTATGATGGTGATCAAATACTTATGTCATGCAATAAAATGCAAATTAATTACTTAAAAATCATACAATGTGATTTTCTGGATTTTTGTTTTAGATTCCGTCTCTCATAGTTGAAGTGTACCCATGATAGAAATTACAGACCTCTACATGCTTTGTAAGTAGGAAAACCTGCAAAATCGGCAGTGTATCAAATACTTGTTCTCCCCACTGTATATATACACCAACACTCTACAGGTATATATATATACACCAACACTCTACAGGTATATATATACACCAACACTCTACAGGTATATATATATACACCAACACTCTACAGGTATATATATATACACCAGCACTCTACAGGTATATATATATACACCAACACTCTACAGGTATATATATACACCAGCACTCTACAGGTATATATATATACACCAACACTCTACAGGTATATATATATACACCAGCACTCTACAGGTATATATATACACACCAGCACTCTACAGGTATATATATATACACCAACACACTACAGGTATATATATATACACCAACACTCTACAGGTATATATATATACACCAACACTCTACAGGTATATATATATACACCAACACTCTACAGGTATATATATATACACCAACACTCTACAGGTATATATATATACACCAGCACTCTACAGGTATATATATATACACCAACACTCTACAGGTATATATATACACCAGCACTCTACAGGTATATATATATACACCAACACTCTACAGGTATATATATATACACCAGCACTCTACAGGTATATATATATACACCAACACACTACAGGTATATATATATACACCAGCACTCTACAGGTATATATATATACACCAACACACTACAGGTATATATATATACACCAACACACTACAGGTATATATATATACACCAACACACTACAGGTATATATATATACACCAGCACTCTACAGGTATATATATATACACCAACACACTACAGGTATATATATATACACCAGCACTCTACAGGTATATATATATACACCAGCACTCTACAGGTATATATATATACACCAGCACTCTACAGGTATATATATATACACCAGCACTCTACAGGTATATATATATACACCAGCACTCTACAGGTATATATATATACACCAACACACTACAGGTATATATATATACACCAACACACTACAGGTATATATATATACACCAGCACTCTACAGGTATATATATATACACCAACACACTACAGGTATATATATATACACCAACACACTACAGGTATATATATACACCAACACACTACAGGTATATATATATACACCAACACACTACAGGTATATATATATACACCAGCACTCTACAGGTATATATATATACACCAGCACTCTACAGGTATATATATATACACCAACACTCTACAGGTATATATATATACACCAACACTCTACAGGTATATATATATACACCAGCACTCTACAGGTATATATATATACACCAACACTCTACAGGTATATATATATACACCAACACTCTACAGGTATATATATATACACCAGCACTCTACAGGTATATATATATACACCAGCACTCTACAGGTATATATATATACACCAACACTCTACAGGTATATATATATACACCAACACTCTACAGGTATATATATATACACCAGCACTCTACAGGTATATATATATACACCAGCACTCTACAGGTATATATATACACCAGCACTCTACAGGTATATATATATACACCAACACACTACAGGTATATATATATACACCAGCACTCTACAGGTATATATATACACCAGCACTCTACAGGTATATATATATACACCAGCACTCTACAGGTATATATATATACACCAACACTCTACAGGTATATATATATACACCAAGTACACCAACACACTACAGGTATATATATATATATATATATATATATATATATATATATATATATATATATATATATATATACACACAGTTGAAGTTGGAAGTTTACATACACCTTAGCCAAATACATTTAAACTCAGTTTTTCACAATTCCTGACATTTAATCCTAGTACAAATTCTCTGTTTTAGGTCAGTTAGGATCCCCACTTTATTTAAAGAATGTGAAATGTCAGAATAATAGTAGAGAGAATGATTTATTTCAGCTTTTATTTCTTTCACCGTATTCCCAGTGGGTCAGAAGTTTACATACACTCAATTAGTATTTGGTAGCATTGCCTTTAAATTGTTTAACTTGGGTCAAACATTTCGGGTAGCCTTCCACAAGCTTCCCACAATAAGTTGGGTGAATTTTGGCCCATTCCTCCTGACAGAGCTGGTGTAACTGAGTCAGGTTTGTAGGCCTCCTTGCTCGCACACGCTTTTTCAGTTCTGCCCACAAATTTTCTATGGGATTGAGGTCAGGGCTTTGTGATGGCCACTCCAATACCTTGACTTTGTTGTCCTTAAGCCATTTTGCCACAACTTTGGAAGTATGCTTGGGGTCATTGTCCATTTGGAAGACCCATTTGCGACCAAGCTTTAACTTCCTGACTGATGTCTTGAGATGTTGCTTCAATATATCCACATAATTTCTCCAAAAAGTACGATCTTTGTCCCCATGTGCAGTTGCAAACCGTAGTCTGGCTTTTTTATGGCGGTTTTGGAGCAGTGGCTTCTTCCTTGCTGAGCGGCCTTTCAGGTTAGGTCGATATAGGACTCGTTTTACTGTGGATATAGATACTTTTGTACCCGTTTCCTCCAGCATCTTCACAAGGTCCTTTGCTGTAGTTCTGGGATTGATTTGCACTTTTCGCACCAAAGTACGTTCATCTCTAGGAGACAGAACGCGTCTCCTTCCTGAGCGGTATGACGGCTGCGTGGTCCCATGGTGTTTATTGTTACGCGGAGCGAAACGGGGGAACCCAAGAGCGGACTCGGAAGAGGAAGCAGGGATGAATGAACCAAAATGTTTATTGTACATAGAGAGATGTGGAGTACAGAACCAGGGTAGCTCAGATGAGTTGCAGAAAAACCCCGAAGTGGAGAGTGAGGTTGGAGTTGGCTGAGTAGAACAGGTCCTGAGAGGAATCCAAGGTAGTGGTGGTGAGATGTGGAGACTGAGGTTGGAGTTGGCTGAGTAGAACAGGTCCTGAGGGGGAATCCAAGGTAGTGGTGGTGAGATGTGGAGACTGATGTTGGAGTTGGCTGAGTAGAACAGGTCCTGAGAGGAATCCAAGGTAGTGGTGGTGAGATGTGGAGACTGAGGTTGGAGTTGGCTGAGTAGAACAGGTCCTAGGGGGATCCAAGATGGTGGTGAGATGTGGAGACTGAGGTTGGAGTTGGCTGAGTAGAACAGGTCCTGAGAGGAATCCAAGGTAGTGGTGGTGAGATGTGGAGACTGAGGTTGGAGTTGGCTGAGTAGAACAGGTCCTGAGAGGAATCCAAGGTAGTGGTGGTGAGATGTGGAGACTGAGGTTGGAGTTGGCTGAGTAGAACAGGTCCTAGGGGGAATCCAAGGTAGTGGTGGTGAGATGTGGAGACTGAGGTTGGAGTTGGCTGAGTAGAACAGGTCCTGAGAGGAATCCAAGGTAGTGGTGGTGAGATGTGGAGACTGAGGTTGGAGTTGGCTGAGTAGAACAGGTCCTGAGAGGAATCCAAGGTAGTGGTGGTGAGATGTGGAGACTGAGGTTGGAGTTGGCTGAGTAGAACAGGTCCTGAGGGGAATCCAAGGTATTTGGGTGGTGAGATGTGGAACAGGAGACAGGAACCAGAGACAGAGCAGTAACTGCAATGAGAAGACAACACGGTGTAAGGCAGGGAAACAAGCACAGCAGAGCAACAGGATCTTGAGAACGAACAAAAGGCTAGGATAAAAACTGACTGAGCAGAGATTACGTTCTGGCAGAGTAGAAGTGGCAGGACTGAGTATTTGTAGAGGTCTTGATTATGGAACAGGTTGCAGCTGGTAGGGATCTCCTCTGACTCCAGTACACCTCCAATCCCACAGAGAGGGAGAGAGAGAGAGAGAGAGTACAGGGGGAGTCACTGCAGGTCAAGAAGACACCGGATGAACACCAGAGGGCATAGCAGGAGCAGATGTGACATTTATACTTGGTGTTTATACTTGCCTGAGCAGTATGATGGCTGCGTGGTCCCATGGTGTTTATACTTGCCTGAGCAGTATGATGGCTGCGTGGTCCCATGGTGTTTATACTTGCCTGAGCAGTATGATGGCTGCGTGGTCCCATGGTGTTTATACTTGCCTGAGCAGTATGATGGCTGCGTGGTCCCATGGTGTTTATACTTGCCTGAGCAGTATGATGGCTGCGTGGTCCCATGGTGTTTATACTTGCCTGAGCAGTATGATGGCTGCGTGGTCCCATGGTGTTTATACTTGCCTGAGCAGTATGACGGCTGCGTGGTCCCATGGTGTTTATACTTGCCTGAGCAGTATGATGGCTGCGTGGTCCCATGGTGTTTATACTTGCCTGAGCAGTATGACGGCTGCGTGGTCCCATGGTGTTTATACTTGCCTGAGCAGTATGATGGCTGCGTGGTCCCATGGTGTTTATACTTGCCTGAGCAGTATGACGGCTGCGTGGTCCCATGGTGTTTATACTTCCTGAGCAGTATGATGGCTGCGTGGTCCCATGGTGTTTATACTTGCCTGAGCAGTATGATGGCTGCGTGGTCCCATGGTGTTTATACTTGCCTGAGCAGTATGATGGCTGCGTGGTCCCATGGTGTTTATACCTGCCTGAGCAGTATGATGGCTGCGTGGTCCCATGGTGTTTATACTTGCCTGAGCATTATGATGGCAGCGTGGTCCCATGGTGTTTATACTTGCCTGAGCAGTATGATGGCTGCGTGGTCCCATGGTGTTTATACCTGCCTGAGCAGTATGATGGCTGCGTGGTCCCATGGTGTTTATACTTGCCTGAGCAGTATGATGGCTGCGTGGTCCCATGGTGTTTATACTTGCCTGAGCAGTATGATGGCTGCGTGGTCCCATGGTGTTTATACTTGCCTGAGCAGTATGATGGCTGCGTGGTCCCATGGTGTTTATACTTGCCTGAGCAGTATGATGGCTGCGTGGTCCCATGGTGTTTATACTTGCCTGAGCAGTATGATGGCTGCGTGGTCCCATGGTGTTTATACTTGCCTGAGCAGTATGATGGCTGCGTGGTCCCATGGTGTTTATACTTGCCTGAGCAGTATGACGGCTGCGTGGTCCCATGGTGTTTATACTTGCCTGAGCAGTATGACGGCTGCGTGGTCCCATGGTGTTTATACTTGCCTGAGCAGTATGATGGCTGCGTGGTCCCATGGTGTTTATACTTGCCTGAGCAGTATGATGGCTGCGTGGTCCCATGGTGTTTATACTTGCCTGAGCAGTATGATGGCTGCGTGGTCCCATGGTGTTTATACTTGCCTGAGCAGTATGATGGCTGCGTGGTCCCATGGTGTTTATACTTGCCTGAGCAGTATGATGGCTGCGTGGTCCCATGGTGTTTATACTTGCCTGAGCAGTATGATGGCTGCGTGGTCCCATGGTGTTTATACTTGCCTGAGCAGTATGATGGCTGCGTGGTCCCATGGTGTTTATACTTGCCTGAGCAGTATGATGGCTGCGTGGTCCCATGGTGTTTATACTTGCCTGAGCAGTATGACGGCTGCGTGGTCCCATGGTGTTTATACTTGCCTGAGCAGTATGACGGCTGCGTGGTCCCATGGTGTTTATACTTGCCTGAGCAGTATGACGGCTGCGTGGTCCCATGGTGTTTATACTTGCCTGAGCAGTATGACGGCTGCGTGGTCCCATGGTGTTTATACTTGCCTGAGCAGTATGACGGCTGCGTGGTCCCATGGTGTTTATACTTCCTGAGCAGTATGACGGCTGCGTGGTCCCATGGTGTTTATACTTGCCTGAGCAGTATGATGGTTGCGTGGTCCCATGGTGTTTATACTTCCTGAGCAGTATGATGGCTGCGTGGTCCCATGGTGTTTATACTTGCCTGAGCAGTATGACGGCTGCGTGGTCCCATGGTGTTTATACTTGCCTGAGCAGTATGACGGCTGCGTGGTCCCATGGTGTTTATACCTGCCTGAGCAGTATGATGGCTGCGTGGTCCCATGGTGTTTATACTTGCCTGAGCAGTATGACGGCTGCGTGGTCCCATGGTGTTTATACTTGCCTGAGCAGTATGATGGCTGCGTGGTCCCATGGTGTTTATACTTGCCTGAGCAGTATGATGGCTGCGTGGTCCCATGGTGTTTATACTTGCCTGAGCAGTATGATGGCTGCGTGGTCCCATGGTGTTTATACTTGCCTGAGCAGTATGATGGCTGCGTGGTCCCATGGTGTTTATACTTGCCTGAGCAGTATGACGGCTGCGTGGTCCCATGGTGTTTATACTTGCCTGAGCAGTATGATGGCTGCGTGGTCCCATGGTGTTTATACTTGCCTGAGCAGTATGACGGCTGCGTGGTCCCATGGTGTTTATACTTGCCTGAGCAGTATGATGGCTGCGTGGTCCCATGGTGTTTATACTTGCCTGAGCAGTATGATGGCTGCGTGGTCCCATGGTGTTTATACTTGCCTGAGCAGTATGATGGCTGCGTGGTCCCATGGTGTTTATACTTGCCTGAGCAGTATGATGGCTGCGTGGTCCCATGGTGTTTATACTTGCCTGAGCAGTATGATGGCTGCGTGGTCCCATGGTGTTTATACTTGCCTGAGCAGTATGATGGCTGCGTGGTCCCATGGTGTTTATACTTGCCTGAGCAGTATGATGGCTGCGTGGTCCCATGGTGTTTATACTTGCCTGAGCAGTATGATGGCTGCGTGGTCCCATGGTGTTTATACTTGCCTGAGCAGTATGACGGCTGCGTGGTCCCATGGTGTTTATACTTGCCTGAGCAGTATGACGGCTGCGTGGTCCCATGGTGTTTATACTTGCCTGAGCAGTATGATGGCTGCGTGGTCCCATGGTGTTTATACTTGCCTGAGCAGTATGACGGCTGCGTGGTCCCATGGTGTTTATACTTGCCTGAGCAGTATGATGGCTGCGTGGTCCCATGGTGTTTATACTTGCCTGAGCAGTATGATGGCTGCGTGGTCCCATGGTGTTTATACTTGCCTGAGCAGTATGATGGCTGCGTGGTCCCATGGTGTTTATACTTGCCTGAGCAGTATGATGGCTGCGTGGTCCCATGGTGTTTATACTTGCCTGAGCAGTATGATGGCTGCGTGGTCCCATGGTGTTTATACTTGACTGAGCAGTATGACGGCTGCGTGGTCCCATGGTGTTTATACTTGCCTGAGCAGTATGACGGCTGCGTGGTCCCATGGTGTTTATACTTGCCTGAGCAGTATGATGGCTGCGTGGTCCCATGGTGTTTATACTTGCCTGAGCAGTATGATGGCTGCGTGGTCCCATGGTGTTTATACCTGCCTGAGCAGTATGATGGCTGCGTGGTCCCATGGTGTTTATTTACTTGCCTGAGCAGTATGATGGCTGCGTGGTCCCATGGTGTTTATACTTGCCTGAGCAGTATGATGGCTGCGTGGTCCCATGGTGTTTATACTTGCCTGAGCAGTATGATGGCTGCGTGGTCCCATGGTGTTTATACTTGCCTGAGCAGTATGATGGCTGCGTGGTCCCATGGTGTTTATACTTGCCTACTATTGTTTGTACAGATGAACGTGGTACCTTCAGGCGTTTGGAAATTGCTCCCTAGTATGAACCAGACTTGTGGAGGTCTGCAAATTATTTTTCTGTGGTCTTGGCGGATTTCTTTTGATTTTCCCACGATGTCAAGCAAAGAGGCACTGAGTTTGAAGTCAACTTAGTGTATGTAACTTCTGACCCACTGGAATTGTGATACAAGTGAATTATAAGTGAAATAATAAATTTCTTGTCATGTATATCCTAACCAACTTGCCAAAACTATAGTTTGTTAACAAGAAATATGTGGAGTGGTTGAAAAACGAGTGTTACTGAGTGGACTATCCTGGCTAGATTTACTGAGTGGACTATCCTGGCTAGCTTTACTGAGTGGACTATCCTGGCTAGATTTACTGAGTGGACTATCCTGGCTAGCTTTACTGAGTGGACTATCCTGGCTAGATTTACTGAGTGGACTATCCTGGCTAGATTTACTGAGTGGACTATCCTGGCTAGATTTACTGAGTGGACTATCCTGGCTAGCTTTACTGAGTGGACTATCCTGGCTAGATTTACTGAGTGGACTATCCTGGCTAGATTTACTGAGTGGACTATCCTGGCTAGATCTGTAAAACGGTGGTAAGTGGCTAGATCTGAAATGTGTTTTCTGTCTCCAGGGCAACGAGCAGCGTGTGTATGAGTTCATTGTGCGCCACTTCCTGGCGTGCGTATCCCTTGATGCTGTGGGGCAGGAAACGGTGGTCGAGGTGGAAATGGCTAACGAGAGGTTCTCCGCCAACGGCCTCATGATCATCAGGAGGAACTACCTGGACGTGTACCCCTACGACCGCTGGAGCACTAAGGTGGGGGGGTAATTTATCATAAGGGTCCCGTTGTGAGCCCCTGGGGAACTCCACATCATGTTGAATATATGAGGGTCCCGTTGTGAGCCCCTGGGGAACTCCACATCATGTTGAATATACGAGGGTGCCGTTATGAACCCCTGGGGAACTCCACATCATGTTGAATATATGAGGGTCCCGTTGTGAGCCCCTGGGGAACTCCACATCATGTTGAATATATGAGGGTCCCGTTGTGAGCCCCTGGGGAACTCCACATCATGTTGAATATACGAGGGTCCCGTTGTGAGCCCCTGGGGAACTCCACATCATGTTGAATATATGAGGGTCCCGTTGTGGATCCCTGGGGGACTCCACATAATGTTGAATATACGAGGGTCCCGTTATGAACCCCTGGGGGACTCTTTATCATGTTGAATATATGAGGGTCCCGTTGTGAACCCCTGGGGGACTCCACATAATGTTGAATATATGAAGGTCCCGTTGTGAACCCCTGGGTGACTCCACATCATGTTGAATATATGAGGGTCCCGTTGTGGATCCCTGGGGGACTCTTTATCATGTTGAATATATGAGGGTCCCATTATGAACCCCTGGGAGACTCTTTATCATGTTGAATATATGAGGGTTCCATTATGAACCCCTGGGGGACTCCACATCATGTTTGTTTGTTAATCTGACTGTGTGTGTGTGTGTGCGTGTGCGTGTGTTGCAGGTGATCCCAGTGTATGAGCAGGGTAGCCAGTTCCAGCCGTCAGCCATAGAGATGCTGGATGGCCAGACCTCTCCTCCTCAACTCCTCACAGAGGCAGACCTCATATCACTGATGGAGAAACACGGCATCGGTACACACACACACACACACACACACACACACACACAGCTGAATATCCAGATGACTATCAGGACTGTTAGTGGTTAACTGCAGTGTGTTTTAACAGGTACGGATGCCACCCACGCAGATCACATTGAGACCATAAAGAGCCGTATGTACGTGGGACTAACAGCTGATCAGAGGTTTCTACCAGGAGAACTGGGGATGGGACTGGTGGAGGGTAGGTACAGGGGGATGGGACTGGTGGAGGGTAGGTACAGGGGGAAGGGACTGGTGGAGGGTAGGTACAGGGGGGGAAGGGACTGGTGGAGGGTAGGTACAGGGGGAAGGGACTGGTGGAGGGTAGGTACAGGGGGGGATGGGACTGGTGGAGGGTAGGTACAGGGGGGAGGGACTGGTGGAGGGTAGGTACAGGGGGGGAAGGGACTGGTGGAGGGTAGGTACAGGGGGAAGGGACTGGTGGAGGGTAGGTACAGGGGGGGAAGGGACTGGTGGAGGGTAGGTACAGGGGGGAAGGGACTGGTGGAGGGTAGGTACAGGGGGGAAGGGACTGGTGGAGGGTAGGTACAGGGGGGGGAGGGACTGGTGGAGGGTAGGTACAGGGGGGAAGGGACTGGTGGAGGGTAGGTACAGGGGGGGAAGGGACTGGTGGAGGGTAGGTACAGGGGGAAGGGACTGGTGGAGGGTAGGTACAGGGGGGGATGGGACTGGTGGAGGGTAGGTACAGGGGGGGAAGGGACTGGTGGAGGGTAGGTACAGGGGGGAAGGGACTGGTGGAGGGTAGGTACAGGGGGGGGAGGGACTGGGAAGGGACTGGTGGAGGGTAGGTACAGGGGGGGAAGGGACTGGTGGAGGGTAGGTACAGGGGTGAAGGGACTGGTGGAGGGTAGGTACAGGGGGGGAGGGACTGGGAAGGGACTGGTGGAGGGTAGGTACAGGGGGGGAAGGGACTGGTGGAGGGTAGGTACAGGGGTGAAGGGACTGGTGGAGGGTAGGTACAGGGGGAAGGGACTGGTGGAGGGTAGGTACAGGGGGAAGGGACTGGTGGAGGGTAGGTACAGGGGGAAGGGACTGGTGGAGGGTAGGTACAGGGGGAAGGGACTGGTGGAGGGGAGGTACAGGGGGGAAGGGACTGGTGGAGGGGAGGTACAGGGGGACTGGTGGAGGGTAGGTACAGGGGGGAAGGGACTGGTGGAGGGTAGGTACAGGGGGAAGGGACTGGTGGAGGGTAGGTACAGGGGGAAGGGACTGGTGGAGGGGAGGTACAGGGGGACTGGTGGAGGGTAGGTACAGGGGGAAGGGACTGGTGGAGGGGAGGTACAGGGGGACGGGTGGAGGGTAGGTACAGGGGGAAGGGACTGGTGGAGGGGAGGTACAGGGGGGAAGGGACTGGTGGAGGGGAGGTACAGGGGGGAAGGGACTGGTGGAGGGTAGGTACAGGGGGACTGGTGGAGGGTAGGTACAGGGGGAAGGGACTGGTGGAGGGTAGGTACAGGGGGAAGGGACTGGTGGAGGGTAGGTACAGGGGGAAGGGACTGGTGGAGGGTAGGTACAGGGGGGAAGGGACTGGTGGAGGGTAGGTACAGGGGGGGAGGGACTGGTGGAGGGTAGGTACAGGGGGGAAGGGACTGGTGGAGGGTAGGTACAGGGGGGGAGGGACTGGTGGAGGGTAGGTACAGGGGGGAAGGGACTGGTGGAGGGTAGGTACAGGGGGAAGGGACTGGTGGAGGGTAGGTACAGGGGGGAAGGGACTGGTGGAGGGTAGGTACAGGGGGGAAGGGACTGGTGGAGGGTAGGTACAGGGGGGGAGGGACTGGTGGAGGGTAGGTACAGGGGGGAAGGGACTGGTGGAGGGTAGGTACAGAGGGACTGGTGGAGGGTAGGTACAGGGGGGAAGGGACTGTAACCGGAAGGTCGCTGGTTAGTAACCAAAAGGTCGCTGGTTAGTAACCAAAAGGTCGCTGGTTAGTAACCGAAAGGTCGCTGGTTAGTAACCGAGAGGTCGCTGGTTAGTAACCGGAAGGTCGCTGGTTAGTAACCGGAAGGTCGCTGGTTAGTAACCGAAAGGTCGCTGGTTAGTAACCGAAAGGTCGCTGGTTAGTAACCGAAAGGTCGCTGGTTAGTAACCGAGAGGTCGCTGGTTAGTAACCGGAAGGTCGCTGGTTAGTAACCGAGATGTCGCTGGTTAGTAACCGGACGGTCGCTGGTTAGTAACCGGACGGTCGCTGGTTAGTAACCGAGAGGTCGCTGGTTAGTAACCGAAAGGTCGCTGGTTAGTAACCAGAAGGTCGCTGGTTAGTAACCGAAAGGTCGCTGGTTAGTAACCGGAAGGTCGCTGGTTAGTAACCGGAAGGTCGCTGGTTAGTAACCGGAAGGTCGCTGGTTAGTAACCGAGAGGTCGCTGGTTAGTAACCGAGAGGTCGCTGGTTAGTAACCGAAAGGTCGCTGGTTAGTAACCAGAAGGTCGCTGGTTAGTAACCGAAAGGTCGCTGGTTAGTAACCGAAAGGTCGCTGGTTAGTAACCGAGAGGTCGCTGGTTAGTAACCGGAAGGTCGCTGGTTAGTAACCGAGATGTCGCTGGTTAGTAACCGGACGGTCGCTGGTTAGTAACCGAGAGGTCGCTGGTTAGTAACCGGACGGTCGCTGGTTAGTAACCGAGAGGTCGCTGGTTAGTAACCGAGAGGTCGCTGGTTAGTAACCGAAAGGTCGCTGGTTAGTAACCGAGAGGTCGCTGGTTAGTAACCGGAAGGTCGCTGGTTAGTAACCGAGATGTCGCTGGTTAGTAACCGGACGGTCGCTGGTTAGTAACCGAGAGGTCGCTGGTTAGTAACCGAAAGGTCGCTGGTTAGTAACCGAAAGGTCGCTGGTTAGTAACCGAAAGGTCGCTGGTTAGTAACCGAGAGGTCGCTGGTTAGTAACCGGAAGGTCGCTGGTTAGTAACCGAGATGTCGCTGGTTAGTAACCGGACGGTCGCTGGTTAGTAACCGAGAGGTCGCTGGTTAGTAACCGGACGGTCGCTGGTTAGTAACCGAGAGGTCGCTGGTTAGTAACCGAAAGGTCGCTGGTTAGTAACCAGAAGGTCGCTGGTTAGTAACCGAAAGGTCGCTGGTTAGTAACCGGAAGGTCGCTGGTTAGTAACCGGAAGGTCGCTGGTTAGTAACCGGAAGGTCGCTGGTTAGTAACCGAGAGGTCGCTGGTTAGTAACCGAGAGGTCGCTGGTTAGTAACCGAAAGGTCGCTGGTTAGTAACCGAAAGGTCGCTGGTTAGTAACCGAAAGGTCGCTGGTTAGTAACCGAGAGGTCGCTGGTTAGTAACCGGAAGGTCGCTGGTTAGTAACCGAGATGTCGCTGGTTAGTAACCGGACGGTCGCTGGTTAGTAACCGAGAGGTCGCTGGTTAGTAACCGAAAGGTCGCTGGTTAGTAACCGAAAGGTCGCTGGTTAGTAACCGGAAGGTCGCTGGTTAGTAACCGGAAGGTCGCTGGTTAGTAACCGAGAGGTCGCTGGTTAGTAACCGAGAGGTCGCTGGTTAGTAACCGAAAGGTCGCTGGTTAGTAACCGAAAGGTCGCTGGTTAGTAACCGGAAGGTCGCTGGTTAGTAACCGGAAGGTCGCTGGTTAGTAACCGGAAGGTCGCTGGTTAGTAACCGAGAGGTCGCTGGTTAGTAACCGAGAGGTCGCTGGTTAGTAACCGAAAGGTCGCTGGTTAGTAACCGAAAGGTCGCTGGTTAGTAACCGAGAGGTCGCTGGTTAGTAACCGAAAGGTCGCTGGTTAGTAACCGGAAGGTCGCTGGTTAGTAACCGGAAGGTCGCTGGTTAGTAACCGGAAGGTCGCTGGTTAGTAACCGAGAGGTCGCTGGTTAGTAACCGAGAGGTCGCTGGTTAGTAACCGAAAGGTCGCTGGTTAGTAACCGAAAGGTCGCTGGTTAGTAACCGGAAGGTCGCTGGTTAGTAACCGGAAGGTCGCTGGTTAGTAACCGGAAGGTCGCTGGTTAGTAACCGGAAGGTCGCTGGTTAGTAACCGAGAGGTCGCTGGTTAGTAACCGAGAGGTCGCTGGTTAGTAACCGAGAGGTCGCTGGTTAGTAACCGAAAGGTCGCTGGTTAGTAACCGAAAGGTCGCTGGTTAGTAACCGAGAGGTCGCTGGTTAGTAACCGGAAGGTCGCTGGTTAGTAACCGGACGGTCGCTGGTTAGTAACCGAGAGGTCGCTGGTTAGTAACCGAAAGGTCGCTGGTTAGTAACCAGAAGGTCGCTGGTTAGTAACCGAAAGGTCGCTGGTTAGTAACCGAAAGGTCGCTGGTTAGTAACCGAGAGGTCGCTGGTTAGTAACCGGAAGGTCGCTGGTTAGTAACCGAGATGTCGCTGGTTAGTAACCGGACGGTCGCTGGTTAGTAACCGAGAGGTCGCTGGTTAGTAACCGGACGGTCGCTGGTTAGTAACCGAGAGGTCGCTGGTTAGTAACCGGACGGTCGCTGGTTAGTAACCGAAAGGTCGCTGGTTAGTAACCGAAAGGTCGCTGGTTAGTAACCGAGAGGTCGCTGGTTAGTAACCGGAAGGTCGCTGGTTAGTAACCGAAAGGTCGCTGGTTAGTAACCGAAAGGTCGCTGGTTAGTAACCGAGAGGTCGCTGGTTAGTAACCGGAAGGTCGCTGGTTAGTAACCGAGATGTCGCTGGTTAGTAACCGGACGGTCGCTGGTTAGTAACCGAGAGGTCGCTGGTTAGTAACCGAAAGGTCGCTGGTTAGTAACCGAAAGGTCGCTGGTTAGTAACCGGAAGGTCGCTGGTTAGTAACCGGAAGGTCGCTGGTTAGTAACCGAGAGGTCGCTGGTTAGTAACCGAGAGGTCGCTGGTTAGTAACCGAAAGGTCGCTGGTTAGTAACCGAAAGGTCGCTGGTTAGTAACCGGAAGGTCGCTGGTTAGTAACCGGAAGGTCGCTGGTTAGTAACCGGAAGGTCGCTGGTTAGTAACCGAGAGGTCGCTGGTTAGTAACCGAGAGGTCGCTGGTTAGTAACCGAAAGGTCGCTGGTTAGTAACCGAAAGGTCGCTGGTTAGTAACCGAGAGGTCGCTGGTTAGTAACCGAAAGGTCGCTGGTTAGTAACCGGAAGGTCGCTGGTTAGTAACCGGAAGGTCGCTGGTTAGTAACCGGAAGGTCGCTGGTTAGTAACCGAGAGGTCGCTGGTTAGTAACCGAGAGGTCGCTGGTTAGTAACCGAAAGGTCGCTGGTTAGTAACCGAAAGGTCGCTGGTTAGTAACCGGAAGGTCGCTGGTTAGTAACCGGAAGGTCGCTGGTTAGTAACCGGAAGGTCGCTGGTTAGTAACCGGAAGGTCGCTGGTTAGTAACCGAGAGGTCGCTGGTTAGTAACCGAGAGGTCGCTGGTTAGTAACCGAGAGGTCGCTGGTTAGTAACCGAAAGGTCGCTGGTTAGTAACCGAAAGGTCGCTGGTTAGTAACCGAGAGGTCGCTGGTTAGTAACCGGAAGGTCGCTGGTTAGTAACCGGACGGTCGCTGGTTAGTAACCGAGAGGTCGCTGGTTAGTAACCGAAAGGTCGCTGGTTAGTAACCAGAAGGTCGCTGGTTAGTAACCGAAAGGTCGCTGGTTAGTAACCGAAAGGTCGCTGGTTAGTAACCGAGAGGTCGCTGGTTAGTAACCGGAAGGTCGCTGGTTAGTAACCGAGATGTCGCTGGTTAGTAACCGGACGGTCGCTGGTTAGTAACCGAGAGGTCGCTGGTTAGTAACCGGACGGTCGCTGGTTAGTAACCGAGAGGTCGCTGGTTAGTAACCGAAAGGTCGCTGGTTAGTAACCAGAAGGTCGCTGGTTAGTAACCGAAAGGTCGCTGGTTAGTAACCGGAAGGTCGCTGGTTAGTAACCGGAAGGTCGCTGGTTAGTAACCGGAAGGTCGCTGGTTAGTAACCGAGAGGTCGCTGGTTAGTAACCGAGAGGTCGCTGGTTAGTAACCGAAAGGTCGCTGGTTAGTAACCGAAAGGTCGCTGGTTAGTAACCGAAAGGTCGCTGGTTAGTAACCGAGAGGTCGCTGGTTAGTAACCGGAAGGTCGCTGGTTAGTAACCGAGATGTCGCTGGTTAGTAAACGGACGGTCGCTGGTTAGTAACCGAGAGGTCGCTGGTTAGTAACCGAAAGGTCGCTGGTTAGTAACCGGAAGGTCGCTGGTTAGTAACCGAAAGGTCGCTGGTTAGTAACCGAAAGGTCGCTGGTTAGTAACCGGAAGGTCGCTGGTTAGTAACCGGAAGGTCGCTGGTTAGTAACCGAGAGGTCGCTGGTTAGTAACCGAGAGGTCGCTGGTTAGTAACCGAAAGGTCGCTGGTTAGTAACCGAAAGGTCGCTGGTTAGTAACCGAAAGGTCGCTGGTTAGTAACCGGAAGGTCGCTGGTTAGTAACCGGAAGGTCGCTGGTTAGTAACCGGAAGGTCGCTGGTTAGTAACCGAGAGGTCGCTGGTTAGTAACCGAGAGGTCGCTGGTTAGTAACCGAAAGGTCGCTGGTTAGTAACCGAAAGGTCGCTGGTTAGTAACCGAGAGGTCGCTGGTTAGTAACCGGAAGGTCGCTGGTTAGTAACCGAGATGTCGCTGGTTAGTAACCGGACGGTCGCTGGTTAGTAACCGAGAGGTCGCTGGTTAGTAACCGAAAGGTCGCTGGTTAGTAACCAGAAGGTCGCTGGTTAGTAACCGAAAGGTCGCTGGTTAGTAACCGAAAGGTCGCTGGTTAGTAACCGAGAGGTCGCTGGTTAGTAACCGGAAGGTCGCTGGTTAGTAACCGAGATGTCGCTGGTTAGTAACCGGACGGTCGCTGGTTAGTAACCGAGAGGTCGCTGGTTAGTAACCGGACGGTCGCTGGTTAGTAACCGAGAGGTCGCTGGTTAGTAACCGAAAGGTCGCTGGTTAGTAACCGAAAGGTCGCTGGTTAGTAACCGGAAGGTCGCTGGTTAGTAACCGGAAGGTCGCTGGTTAGTAACCGGAAGGTCGCTGGTTAGTAACCGAGAGGTCGCTGGTTAGTAACCGAGAGGTCGCTGGTTAGTAACCGAAAGGTCGCTGGTTAGTAACCGAAAGGTCGCTGGTTAGTAACCGAAAGGTCGCTGGTTAGTAACCGAGAGGTCGCTGGTTAGTAACCGGAAGGTCGCTGGTTAGTAACCGAGATGTCGCTGGTTAGTAACCGGACGGTCGCTGGTTAGTAACCGAGAGGTCGCTGGTTAGTAACCGAAAGGTCGCTGGTTAGTAACCAGAAGGTCGCTGGTTAGTAACCGAAAGGTCGCTGGTTAGTAACCGAAAGGTCGCTGGTTAGTAACCGGAAGGTCGCTGGTTAGTAACCGGAAGGTCGCTGGTTAGTAACCGAGAGGTCGCTGGTTAGTAACCGAGAGGTCGCTGGTTAGTAACCGAAAGGTCGCTGGTTAGTAACCGAAAGGTCGCTGGTTAGTAACCGAAAGGTCGCTGGTTAGTAACCGGAAGGTCGCTGGTTAGTAACCGGAAGGTCGCTGGTTAGTAACCGGGAGGTCGCTGGTTAGTAACCGGGAGGTCGCTGGTTAGTAACCGGGAGGTCGCTGGTTAGTAACCGGAAGGTCGCTGGTTAGTAACCGGGAGGTCGCTGGTTAGTAACCGGAAGGTCGCTGGTTAGTAACCGAAAGGTCGCTGGTTAGTAACCGGGAGGTCGCTGGTTAGTAACCGAGAGGTCGCTGGTTAGTAACCGGGAGGTCGCTGGTTAGTTACCGAAAGGTCGCTGGTTAGTAACCGGGAGGTCGCTGGTTAGTAACCGGGAGGTCGCTGGTTAGTAACCGGGAGGTCGCTGGTTAGTAACCGGGAGGTCGCTGGTTAGTAACCGGGAGGTCGCTGGTTAGTAACCGGAAGGTCCCTGGTTAGTAACCGGGAGGTCGCTGGTTAGTAACCGGGAGGTCGCTGGTTAGTAACCGGGAGGTCGCTGGTTCGAATCCTCAAGCCGACTACGTGAAAAAATGTCTTAACCATCATTTCTCCTGTAAGTGGCTCTGGGATAAGTGAGTCTACTAAATGACTCCCTACTGTAGTGGCTCTGGATCAGAGAGTCTGTTAAATGACTCCCTACTGTAAGTGGCTCTGGATCAGAGAGTCTGCTAAATGACTCCCTACTGTAGTGGCTCTGGATAAGTGAGTCTACTAAATGACTCCCTACTGTAGTGGCTCTGGATCAGAGAGTCTGCTAAATGACTCCCTACTGTAGTGGCTCTGGATAAGTGAATCTACTAAATGACTCCCTACTGTAGTGGCTCTGGATCAGAGAGTCTGCTAAATGACTCCCTACTGTAAGTGGCTCTGGATCAGAGAGTCTGCTAAATGACTCACTACTGTAGTGTCTCTGGATCAGAGAGTCTGCTAAATGACTCACTACTGTAAGTGTCTCTGGATCAGAGAGTCTGCTAAATGACTCCCTACTGTAGTGGCTCTGGATAAGAGAGTCTGCTAAATGACTCACTACTGTAGTGGCTCTGGATCAGAGAATCTGTTAAATGACTCACTACTGTAGTGGCTCTGGATCAGAGAGTCTGCTAAATGACTCCCTACTGTAGTGGCTCTGGATCAGAGAGCCTGTTAAATGACTCCCTACTGTAAGTGGCTCTGGATCAGAGAGTCTGCTAAATGACTCCCTACTGTAAGTGGCTCTGGATCAGAGAGTCTGCTAAACGACTCACTACTGTAAGTGGCTCTGGATCAGAGAGTCTACTAAATGACTCCCTACTGTAAGTGTCTCTGGATAAGAGAGTCTGTTAAATGACTCCCTACTGTAGTGGCTCTGGATTAGGGAGTCTGCTAAATGACTCACTACTGTAGTGGCTCTGGATCAGAGAGTTTGCTAAATGACTCCCTACTGTAGTGGCTCTGGATCAGGGAGTCTGCTAAATGACTCACTACTGTAGTGGCTCTGGATCAGAGAGTCTACTAAATGACTCCCTACTGTAGTGGCTCTGGATCAGAGAGTTTGCTAAATGACTCCCTACTGTATTGGCTCTGGATCAGGGAGTTTGCTAAATGACTCCCTACTGTAGTGGCTCTGGATCAGAGAGTCTACTAAATGACTCCCTACTGTAAGTGTCTCTGGATCAGAGAGTCTGTTAAATGACTCCCTACTGTAAGTGTCTCTGGATCAGAGAGTCTGCTAAATGACTCCCTACTGTAGTGGCTCTGGATCAGAGAGTCTGCTAAATGACTCCCTACTGTAAGTGGCTCTGGATCAGAGAGTCTGTTAAATGACTCACTACTGTAGTGGCTCTGGATCAGAGAGTCTGCTAAATGACTCCCTACTGTAAGTGGCTCTGGATCAGAGAGTCTGCTAAATGACTCCCTACTGTAGTAGCTCTGGATCAGAGAGTCTGGTAAATGACTCCAATGTGAATGTGTGTCTGTATAGGGTATAACTCCATGGGGTATGAGATGTCTAAGCCAGACCTCCGGGCGGAGCTGGAGGCGGACCTGAAGCTGGTATCGGAGGGGAGGAAGGACAAACAGAGCGTGTTGAGACACCACATTCACAAATACAAGACGGTCTTCGTAGAGTCTGTCAAGAAAGCCAAGAGGTGAAATACACACATACACACACACACACACACACACACACACACACACACACACACACACACACACACACACACACACACACACAAATACAAGACGGTCTTCGTAGAGTCTGTCAAGAAAGCCAAGAGGTGAAACACACACACACACACACACACACACACACACAGACACACACACACACACACACACACACACACACACACACACACACAGACACACAGCAGTTGTAATGTGTCGTTTCTTGTCGTCTCTCAGGTTGGACGAGGCTCTGTCTATCTATCTGGGCGCGGCCCAGGAGTTCAGCGAATCAGAGCAGCAGGATATGGAGATGCCCCTCCCAGTCAGGAAGTGTCCTCAGTGTGGGCGGGACATGGTGCTGCGGAGGAGGAAGGAGGGGAACGGGTGAGACGGGGGAGACTGGGGGAGGGATGAGACTGGACGGGGGAAACAAACTTTTTGAAGGAAGGTTAGTTCTGTTGTGAAGAAAGGTTAGTTCTGTTGTTGTGAAGGAAGGTTAGTTCTGTTGTTGTGAAGGAAGGTTAGTTCTGTTGTTGTGAAGGAAGGTTGGTTCTGTTGTTATGAAGGAAGGTTAGTTCTGTTGTTGTGAAGGAATGTTGGTTCTGTTGTTGTGAAGGAAGGTTGGTTCTGTTGTTGTGAAGGAGGGTTGGTTCTGTTGTTGTGAAGGAAGGTTAGTTATGTTGTGAAGGAAGGTTGGTTCTGTTGTTGTGAAGGAAGGTTGGTTCTGTTGTTGTGAAGGAAGGTTGGTTCTGTTGTTGTGAAGGAAGGTTAGTTCTGTTGTTGTGAAGGAAGGTTAGTTCTGTTGTGAAGGAAGGTTGGTTCTGTTGTTGTGAAGGAAGGTTGGTTCTGTTGTTGTGAAGGAAGGTTGGTTCTGTTGTTGTGAAGGAAGGTTAGTTCTGTTGTGAAGGAAGGATTGTTCTGTTGTTGTGAAGGGAGGTTAGTTCTGTTGTTGTGAAGGAAGGTTGGTTCTGTTGTTGTGAAGGAATGTTAGTTCTGTTGTTGTGAAGGAAGGTTAGTTCTGTTGTTGTGAAGGAATGTTGGTTCTGTTGTTGTGAAGGAATGTTGGTTCTGTTGTTGTGAAGGAAGGTGTGTTCGGTTGTTGTGAAGGAAGGTTAGTTCTGTTGTTGTGAAGGAAGGTTAGTTCTGTTGTTGTGAAGGAAGGTTAGTTCTGTTGTTGTGAAGGAAGGTTAGTTATGTTGTTGTGAAGGAAGGTTAGTTCTGTTGTTGTGAAGGAAGGTTAGTTCGGTTGTTGTGAAGGAAGGTTAGTTCGGTTGTTGTGAAGGAAGGTTAGTTCTGTTGTTGTGAAGGAAGGTTAGTTCTGTTGTTGTGAAGGAAGGTTAGTTCTGTTGTTGTGAAGGAAGGTTAGTTCTGTTGTTGTGAAGGAAGGTTAGTTCTGTTGTTGTGAAGGAAGGTTAGTTCTGTTGTTGTGAAGGAAGGTCAGTTCTGTTGTTGTGAAGGAAGGTTAGTTCTGTTGTTGTGAAGGAAGGTTAGTTCTGTTGTTGTGAAGGAAGGTTAGTTCTGTTGTTGTGAAGGAAGGTCAGTTCTGTTGTTGTGAAGGAAGGTTAGTTCTGTTGTTCTGCCTCAACTACCTTTTCTCAGAACTTTTCCAAACGGACATTTTGACCACTTTCACCACACTTTACACAAAGTCTTGGAGGGTATAAAAGACTGCTTCTCTGCTATTTAATATCTTCCAATCCTCTCTCTCTCTAACAGGAAGTACCTGTCTTGCGTTGGTTACCCAGAATGCAAGTGTTCCGTGTGGTTTCCTGACACGGTGTTAGAGGTCAACAGAGACGAGTCTGTCTGTCCCACCTGTCAGCCCCGCCCCGTTCACATGTAGGTATCTGTCTGTCTGTCTGTCTGTCTGTCTGTCTGTCTGTCTGTCTGTCTGTCTGTCTGTCTGTCAGCCCCGCCCCGTTCACATGTAGGTATCTGTCTGTCTGTCTGTTATACCAGTCTGTCTGTCTGTCTGTTATACCTGTCTGTCTGTCTGTCTGTCTGTCTTCCCTGATGGTTTTGGAGACAGAGTGTTATGAACCTGAGGTGAGGTGGGATGCCTTAGCAGTCTTAGCAGAGTAAGGGTAGTGGAGGGCTCGATATGAAACCAGCCTTAGTAGTCTAGACCTAGGGTAAGGGTAGTGGAGGGCTTGATATGAAACCAGCCTTAGCAGTCTAGACCTAGAGTAAGGGTAGTGGAGGGCTCGATATGAAACCAGCCTTAGCAGTCTAGACCTAGAGTAAGGGTAGTGGAGGGCTCGATATGAAACCAGCCTTAGTAGTCTAGACCTAGGGTAAGGGTAGTGGAGGGCTTGATATGAAACCAGCCTTAGCAGTCTAGACCTAGAGTAAGGGTAGTGGAGGGCTCGATATGAAACCAGCCTTAGCAGTCTAGACCTAGGGTAGTGGAGGGCTTGATATGAAACCAGCCTTAGCAGTCTAGACCTAGGGTAAGGGTAGTGGAGGGCTCGATATGAAACCAGCCTTAGCAGTCTAGACCTAGGGTAAGGGTAGTGGAGGGCTCGATATGAAACCAGCCTTAGCAGTCTAGACCTAGGGTAAGGGTAGTGGAGGGCTCGATATGAAACCAGCCTTAGCAGTCTAGACCTAGGGTAAGGGTAGTGGAGGGCTCGATATGAAACCAGCCTTAGCAGTCTAGACCTAGGGTAAGGGTAGTGGAGGGCTTGATATGAAACCAGCCTTAGCAGTCTAGACCTAGGGTAGTGGAGGGCTTGATATGAAACCAGCCTTAGCAGTCTAGACCTAGGGTAAGGGTAGTGGAGGGCTTGATATGAAACCAGCCTTAGTAGTCTAGACCTAGGGTAAGGGTAGTGGAGGGCTTGATATGAAACCAGCCTTAGTAGTCTAGACCTAGGGTAAGGGTAGTGGAGGGCTTGATATGAAACCAGCCTTAGTAGTCTAGACCTAGGGTAAGGGTAGTGGAGGGCTCGATATGAAACCAGCCTTAGCAGTCTAGACCTAGGGTAAGGGTAGTGGAGGGCTCGATATGAAACCAGCCTTAGTAGTCTAGACCTAGAGTAAGGGTAGTGGAGGGCTTGATATGAAACCAGCCTTAGCAGTCTAGACCTAGGGTAGTGGAGGGCTTGATATGAAACCAGCCTTAGCAGTCTAGACCTAGGGTAGTGGAGGGCTTGATATGAAACCAGCCTTAGCAGTCTAGACCTAGGGTAGTGGAGGGCTTGATATGAAACCAGCCTTAGTAGTCTAGACCTAGGGTAAGGGTAGTGGAGGGCTTGATATGAAACCAGCCTTAGCAGTCTAGACCTAGGGTAAGGGTAGTGGAGGGCTTGATATGAAACCAGCCTTAGCAGTCTAGACCTAGGGTAAGGGTAGTGGAGGGCTCGATATGAAACCAGCCTTAGCAGTCTAGACCTAGGGTAAGGGTAGTGGAGGGCTTGATATGAAACCAGCCTTAGCAGTCTAGACCTAGGGTAGTGGAGGGCTTGATATGAAACCAGCCTTAGTAGTCTAGACCTAGGGTAGTGGAGGGCTCGATATGAAACCAGCCTTAGCAGTCTAGACCTAGGGTAGTGGAGGGCTCGATATGAAACCAGCCTTAGCAGTCTAGCCCTAGGGTAAGGGTAGTGGAGGGCTTGATATGAAACCAGCCTTAGCAGTCTAGACCTAGGGTAGTGGAGGGCTCGATATGAAACCAGCCTTAGCAGTCTAGCCCTAGGGTAAGGGTAGTGGAGGGCTTGATATGAAACCAGCCTTAGTAGTCTAGACCTAGGGTAAGGGTAGTGGAGGGCTTGATATGAAACCAGCCTTAGTAGTCTAGACCTAGGGTAAGGGTAGTGGAGGGCTCGATATGAAACCAGCCTTAGCAGTCTAGACCTAGGGTAAGGGTAGTGGAGGGCTTGATATGAAACCAGCCTTAGCAGTCTAGACCTAGGGTAAGGGTAGTGGAGGGCTCGATATGAAACCAGCCTTAGCAGTCTAGCCCTAGGGTAAGGGTAGTGGAGGGCTTGATATGAAACCAGCCTTAGTAGTCTAGACCTAGGGTAAGGGTAGTGGAGGGCTTGATATGAAACCAGCCTTAGCAGTCTAGACCTAGGGTAAGGGTAGTGGAGGGCTCGATATGAAACCAGCCTTAGCAGTCTAGACCTAGGGTAAGGGTAGTGGAGGGCTTGATATGAAACCAGCCTTAGTAGTCTAGACCTAGGGTAAGGGTAGTGGAGGGCTTGATATGAAACCAGCCTTAGTAGTCTAGACCTAGGGTAAGGGTAGTGGAGGGCTTGATATGAAACCAGCCTTAGCAGTCTTGACCTAGGGTAAGGGTAGTGGAGGGCTCGATATGAAACCAGCCTTAGCAGTCTAGACCTAGGGTAAGGGTAGTGGAGGGCTCGATATGAAACCAGCCTTAGCAGTCTAGACCTAGGGTAAGGGTAGTGGAGGGCTCGATATGAAACCAGCCTTAGCAATCTAGACCTAGGGTAAGGGTAGTGGAGGGCTCGATATGAAACCAGCCTTAGCAGTCTAGACCTAGGGTAAGGGTAGTGGAGGGCTCGATATGAAACCAGCCTTAGCAGTCTAGACCTAGGGTAAGGGTAGTGGAGGGCTCGATATGAAACCAGCCTTAGCAGTCTAGCCCTAGGGTAAGGGTAGTGGAGGGCTCGATATGAAACCAGCCTTAGTAGTCTAGACCTAGGGTAGTGGAGGGCTTGATATGAAACCAGCCTTAGTAGTCTAGACCTAGGGTAAGGGTAGTGGAGGGCTCGATATGAAACCAGCCTTAGCAGTCTAGACCTAGGGTAAGGGTAGTGGAGGGCTCGATATGAAACCAGCCTTAGCAGTCTAGCCCTAGGGTAAGGGTAGAGGAGGGCTCGATATGAAACCAGCCTTAGCAGTCTAGACCTAGGGTAAGGGTAGTGGAGGGCTCGATATGAAACCAGCCTTAGCAATCTAGACCTAGGGTAAGGGTAGTGGAGGGCTCGATATGAAACCAGCCTTAGCAGTCTAGACCTAGGGTAAGGGTAGTGGAGGGCTTGATATGAAACCAGCCTTAGCAGTCTAGACCTAGGGTAAGGGTAGTGGAGGGCTCGATATGAAACCAGCCTTAGCAGTCTAGCCCTAGGGTAAGGGTAGTGGAGGGCTCGATATGAAACCAGCCTTAGTAGTCTAGACCTAGGGTAAGGGTAGTGGAGGGCTCGATATGAAACCAGCCTTAGCAGTCTAGCCCTAGGGTAAGGGTAGTGGAGGGCTCGATATGAAACCAGCCTTAGCAGTCTAGACCTAGGGTAAGGGTAGTGGAGGGCTCGATATGAAACCAGCCTTAGCAGTCTAGCCCTAGGGTAAGGGTAGTGGAGGGCTCGATATGAAACCAGCCTTAGTAGTCTAGACCTAGGGTAGTGGAGGGCTTGATATGAAACCAGCCTTAGCAGTCTAGACCTAGGGTAAGGGTAGTGGAGGGCTCGATATGAAACCAGCCTTAGCAGTCTAGCCCTAGGGTAAGGGTAGTGGAGGGCTCGATATGAAACCAGCCTTAGTAGTCTAGACCTAGGGTAAGGGTAGTGGAGGGCTCGATATGAAACCAGCCTTAGTAGTCTAGACCTAGGGTAAGGGTAGTGGAGGGCTCGATATGAAACCAGCCTTAGCAGTCTAGCCCTAGGGTAAGGGTAGTGGAGGGCTCGATATGAAACCAGCCTTAGCAGTCTAGACCTAGGGTAAGGGTAGTGGAGGGCTCGATATGAAACCAGCCTTAGCAGTCTAGCCCTAGGGTAAGGGTAGTGGAGGGCTCGATATGAAACCAGCCTTAGTAGTCTAGACCTAGGGTAGTGGAGGGCTTGATATGAAACCAGCCTTAGCAGTCTAGACCTAGGGTAGTGGAGGGCTCGATATGAAACCAGCCTTAGTAGATCCACTCCTCCCAGACGTATTGAAATGATTCAGTCCTATAACGCAGTCTAACCGGTCCTGTAGCCTCGGCTATATCTTGATTTATTAAGGATGTGGTTCACAATTTACAGAATACAGTTTTCGGGAGCGTAGTACTTTTTATTTTAGAAGTGCGATGCGTAAAGACATGGCTAGGTTTGTTGAAATTACAACAATGTTGACGGCCAATTGAGCGAACACTTAATAAACTATCAATCCCCAATGGACTGGGACAGACTACTGTATCCTCTGATATTTAATAAACTATCAATGGACTGGGACAGACTACTGTATCCTCTGCTATTTAATAACCTATCAATGGACTGGGACAGACTACTGTATCCTCTGCTATTTAATAACCTATCAATCCCCAATGGACTGGGACAGACTACTGTATCCTCTACTATTTAATAACCTATCAATGGACTGGGACAGACTACTGTATCCTCTGATATTTAATAACCTATCAATGGACTGGGACAGACTACTGTATCCTCTGATATTTAATAACCTATCAATGGACTGGGACAGACTACTGTATCCTCTGATATTTAATAACCTATCAATGGACTGGGACAGAATACTGTATCCTCTGATATTTAATAAACTATCAATGGACTGGGACAGACTACTGTATCCTCTGATATTTAATAACCTATCAATGGACTGGGACAGACTACTGTATCCTCTGATATTTAATAAACTATCAATCCCCAATGGACTGGGACAGACTACTGTATCCTCTGATATTTAATAACCTATCAATGGACTGGGACAGACTACTGTATCCTCTGCTATTTAATAAACTATCAATGGACTGGGACAGAATACTGTATCCTCTGATATTTAATAAACTATCAATGGACTGGGACAGACTACTGTATCCTCTGATATTTAATAACCTATCAATGGACTGGGACAGACTACTGTATCCTCTGATATTTAATAAACTATCAATCCCCAATGGACTGGGACAGACTACTGTATCCTCTGATATTTAATAACCTATCAATGGACTGGGACAGACTACTGTATCCTCTGATATTTAATAACCTATCAATGGACTGGGACAGACTACTGTATCCTCTGATATTTAATAACCTATCAATGGACTGGGACAGACTACTGTATCCTCTGATATTTAATAACCTATCAATGGACTGGGACAGACTACTGTATCCTCTGATATTTAATAAACTATCAATGGACTGGGACAGACTACTGTATCCTCTGATATTTAATAACCTATCAATGGACTGGGACAGACTACTGTATCCTCTGCTATTTAATAACCTATCAATCCCCAATGGACTGGGACAGACTACTGTATCCTCTGATATTTAATAACCTATCAATGGACTGGGACAGACTACTGTATCCTCTGATATTTAATAACCTATCAATCCCCAATGGACTGGGACAGACTACTGTATCCTCTGCTATTTAATAACCTATCAATGGACTGGGACAGACTACTGTATCCTCTGCTATTTAATAAACTATCAATGGACTGGGACAGACTACTGTATCCTCTGATATTTAATAACCTATCAATCCCCAATGGACTGGGACAGACTACTGTATCCTCTGCTATTTAATAACCTATCAATGGACTGGGACAGACTACTGTATCCTCTGCTATTTAATAACCTATCAATGGACTGGGACAGACTACTGTATCCTCTGATATTTAATAACCTATCAATGGACTGGGACAGACTACTGTATCCTCTGATATTTAATAACCTATCAATGGACTGGGACAGACTACTGTATCTGCCCCCCGGGTGTAATAAAGACTACATGACTCCTCCTCTTCCTCTACTCTACATGACTCCTCCTCTTCCTCTGCAGGTTAAAGTTGAAGTTCCGACGGGGCAGCCTCCCTCCCATGATGCCGCTGGAGTTCGTGGGCTGCATCGGAGGGTGTGACGAGACACTGAGGGAGGTGCTCAACCTCAAATACCTCAGAATGGGTGGAGGGGGGGTGGCGGGAGGAGTAGGAGGAGCTGGGGGAGGAAGAGGAGGAGCTGGGGGAGGAAGAGGAGGAGGAGGAAGGGGAGACACTGCAACCAGTCAGCCTAGACCTCGCCCAGCCCCCAGACCCAGACCGGACCCCCTGTCTCCCCAAGCCCCCAACCCCCCCTCCTCGTCCTGGCCCCCCCACCCTGACCCCCAGGCCCCACCCCCTGACCCCAGAGGTGGTGACATCACCGTGTGTAACTGTGGGTCGGAGGCGGTCCTCCTCACGGTGAAGAAAGACGGGCCTAACCAGGGAAGACAGTTCTATAAGTGTTCCTCTGGAGGCTGTAACTTCTTCCTGTGGAACGACCAGCCCAACACTAACATTTACCCTCCAGGCCCCCAGGGGGCGCCACCCGGCAGGCCACACCAGCCCCCCAGGCCCTCCGTGGGGTTGGGGGGAGGAGAGGTGGTGTGTAACTGCAGTGAGCCGGCGGTTCAGAGGACAGTCCAGAAGGAAGGACCTAATAAAGGAAAGGTGTTTCATACCTGTGGGAGACCCAGAGATCAACAGTGTGGATTCTTCCTCTGGGCTGACGAGAACGTCCCACCGCCAGGTAACGAAACACACACGCTGTTAGATCAACAGTGTGGATTCTTCCTCTGGGCTGACGAGAACGTCCCACCGCCAGGTAACGAAACACACACGCTGTTAGATCAACAGTGTGGATTCTTCCTCTGGGCTGACGAGAACGCCCCACCACCAGGTAACGAAACACACACGCTGTTAGATCAACAGTGTGGATTCTTCCTCTGGGCTGACGAGAACGTCCCACCGCCAGGTAACGAAACACACACGCTGTTAGATCAACAGTGTGGATTCTTCCTCTGGGCTGACGAGAACGTCCCACCGCCAGGTAACGAAACACACACGCTGTTAGATCAACAGTGTGGATTCTTCCTCTGGGCTTACGAGAACGTCCCACCGCCAGGTAACGAAACACACACGCTGTTAGATCAACAGTGTGGATTCTTCCTCTGGGCTGACGAGAACGTCCCACCGCCAGGTAACGAAACACACACGCTGTTAGATCAACAGTGTGGATTCTTCCTCTGGGCTTACGAGAACGTCCCACCGCCAGGTAACGAAACACACACAATGTAAGATCAACAGTGTGGATTCTTCCTCTGGGCTGACGAGAACGTCCCACCGCCAGGTAACGAAACACACACGCTGTTAGATGAACAGTGTGGATTCTTCCTCTGGGCTGACGAGAACGCCCCACCACCAGGTAACGAAACACACACGCTGTTAGATGAACAGTGTGGATTCTTCCTCTGGGCTGACGAGAACGCCCCACCACCAGGTAACGAAACACACACTGTAACACAAACACGCTGTAACACACACATGCAGACACATACACCCCCCCATTGCTAACCCTCTGTCTGTGTCTCTACCAGGTTCAGGTTCTGGAGAGAGAGGAGGGGGAGACTGGGGGAAGAGGGGGAGGGAGACTGGGGGAGGAGGAGGAGCCCCCACCACCGCCAGACCCCCCACCGTCAGGAAACCCCGTACCTGTGGCATCTGTCACATGCCTGGACACACACGTGTCACCTGCCCTCAGCGCTGACCTTTAACCCCGGATCCCACTGCTGCCATGGAGATGCTCTGTCCCCAGTGTGACCTTGTCCCCGACCTCTGAACTCTGATGTGATCAGGAAGCTCTGCGGTTGATGTTTGATATAAACACAGAACTAGAATCAGTTTACCTTCAACCTGACCCTAACCCTAACCATCAGGAGGGGATCCCAGACTGACCAGAGGTCAGCTTCTAGAGGTGTTAAACCAGGGTTAATTTGGGACAGGAGTGGATCCCAAACTGACCAGAGGTCAGGGTTAATTTGGGACAGGAATGGATCCCAAACTGACCAGAGGTCAGGGTTCATTTGGGACAGGAGTGGATCCCAAACTGACCAGAGGTCAGGGTTCATTTGGGACAGGAGTGGATCCCAGACTGACCAGAGGTCAGGGTTAATTTGGGACAGGAGTGGATCCCAAACTGACCAGAGGTCAGGGTTAATTTGGGACATGAGTGGGACCTGGGTTAATTCTGCCTGTGTTTCACCTCTGACAGAGAAACTGCTTTCATAATGACATGGAGAATGTTGTGAATACATCAATATTTTACAGAGAAATAAATGAATGGATTTGAATGGTAATTTGTCCCCAATATGTAACATTGGAGATAAGAATATAATTGTAAATCCAAGTAGCAGCTGGCAGGAGACTGACTGGAGAAAGGGGGAAGATTAATACTGTTATTTTTGAATGTTTATATAAAATCACTGAACCCAGCAATCTGTTGTCCTGTATTCTGTCTGACGGTAAGACAGTTCTGACTCTAAAATGTCTCCCTTGTGTTGATTCATGTTTACTAAGTTACAGTAGGAAGGACTTGTGTAAAACTTGATGATATTAAATGGAATGGAAATAGACCAAACGTTGTTTTTATTGGTTAGATTATAGCAGAGAGGAATAGGTGAAACTAGAATATTGATTGATTGACTTCAGAGCGTTCGTCAAGTTTCTATGGTTGAATGGGGCTGACCTTTAACCCCTGATTCCACTGCTCTCTCCTGAGTTGCGCCTCCCTGGGAGAGCTGTTCCGTTCCCAGACCGAAAGGGTGTTTCCGGTCCCAACAGCTGTTGTTCTGTCAAATGTTTATCATTTTGGCTAAGCCTTTTCCTTAACTTAATTATCCTAACCTGCTGCGAAAAGTACAATCTTACGTTCATTTGACAAAAACAGGTTCGATCACCGGTCCTTCACCTGGGTTTCCACTAGTTACCACACCCACATAGTTGGCTATATCGTAAAAATATATGAAAACAAAAATATGCCTTAATTTAAGGTTAGGCATAAGATTCCCAGTCTGAGTCAGGTTTAAAATCACATTTTAAGAAGATAAAGCGCGGTGTATGACTTTGTGGCTGTGGTAACTAGTGACCTCCGCTCCGCCTGCTAAACCAAACACCAACAGAGACTATAGCAGCGACTGACTGACGGTATCCCGAAGCAGACATGGCTGCCACCGGTGTCCTTCCTTTTATCCGGGGGGTAGACCTATCTGGAAACGACTTCAAAGTAAGACAACAAACGATTATATTTACCTACAGGACCATTATTCGTGACGGGTGAACGACAGGCAGCTAGGTAGTTAGCTGTGTGACTGTAGCTAGCTAGCAGCGCTAGCCCGGTAGCTAACGACATGCTAACCAAAACCAGGAACACTACCAGGGCGTTAGCCAGTTGTCAAACGACTGTTATGTCTGTCCGACCCCAAGTTAGCTAGCTAGCTGTGTGACTGGTCGGACTGTAGCTAACTAGTAGCGCTAGCCCGGTAGCTAACGACATGCTAACCAAACCAGGAACACTACCAGGGCGTTAGCCAGTTGTCAAACGACTGTTATGTCTGTCCGAAACACAAGTTAGCTAGCTAGCTGTGAATTATTGGAACACAACTCTCATTTAGTTAATTTAGGAAGCGGCTATCTTAACTATGACATTTGGGAAAGCAAGCTAACGTTAAGATGAGACCTAGCTGGCATGATCTGGCTCCATAACTAAGTTAACGTTATGTCTTAGCCCAATAATGGACTAAAAGGAGCCTATATATAACGTTACTGAAATCTAGTTGTATTCGTCACATGCTTCGTAAACAACAGGTGTCGACTATTTTCTTTCTCTCTGCATTGTTGACAAGGACCAGTCAGTAAGCATTTTCACTGTTTAATAATCTAGACCTGTTGTGTAAGACGCATGTGACGCATAACCCGTACCTTAAGCGATACGTATTAATGTTAAAACCCGAGCTTCGGGGCTTCCATCAAAACGTCCCGGTACTGAAGACACCTTCGACCAATGACTCTTATATGTAATGTAATGGAACTGAGTCAGGTTCAAGCTTAGCAATGTCTCTGTCTGTCTGGTTGTTTAAACCACTGCCATGATCATGTAACTCTATGCTTTTATAATAATTAACATACTGCATGTTATTTTATGTATCTGTCCCGTTAGATGTTTTAAGCCGACATGGTCAGACAAGACAGCTGAGAAGTATTTCTGCTTGTCTAGTTTAGAGACCCCCTCTCCTCTCCCATGTGTCAACCAGGGGGGAGATGACATCACCAGGCTCTGAGCATGTGTTGTGATGTCATGCTATTAAAACGTTCTCACTCGTGTTATTCTTGGCTTCTTTCTCTCTGTATTTCTACAAACAACAAGTCATGATTTTCGGCTGATAATAGCAGATATATATATTTATATTACATATATATATATAATAGGCAGGTAGCCTAGAGCGGTGCAGAGCGTTGGCCCAGTAACCGGAAGGTCGCTGGTTCGAATCCCAGAGTCGACTAGGTTTAAAAAAAAGTATGTCGACATGTCCTTGAGCAAGACACTTAACCCTAATTGTTAAGTTGCTGTGGATAAGAGCGTCTGCTCCATGACATAATAATACTGTGATGTAGTTAGGTCTCTTTAAGTTGCCAGACTTAGTGCTTCTGCTTGCTCTTTAGGGTCTCGTCTGTCCCAGATCTGTGCTGTTGTTAACCTGGCATAGACCTAGTGTTGAGTCCCTGTCTGTTTGGCTTGACAATGAAAGCAGTGACAGCTGTGGGCTTAGCAAGAGCACAAACACATCTGGGACAGGCTAGCACTGTAGTATGTTGGCCCCTAACCCTGTCTGTGTTTCTCTCTCTTCCTCTCTCGCTCTCTTCCTCTCTCGCTCTCTTCCTCTCTCGCTCTCTTCCTCTCTCGCTCTCTTCCTCTCTTGCTCTCTTCCTCTCGCTCTCTTCCTCTCGCTCTTTCTCTTCCTCTCGCTCTTTCTCTTCCTCTCTCTTCCTCTCGCTCTTTCTCTCTCTCGCTCTTTTTCTTCCTCTTCCTCTCGGTCTTCCTCTCGCTCTTTCTCTCTCTTCCTCTCTCTCCCTCTCGCTCTTTCTCTTCCTCTCCCTCTTTCTCTTCCTCTCCCTCTTTCTCTTCCTCTCCCTCTTTCTCTTCCTCTCGCTCTCTCTTCCTCTCCCTCTCTCTTCCTCTTGCTCTCTCTTCCTCTCGCTCTCTCTTCCTCTCTCTCTTCCCCTCTCTCTCTCTCTTCCCATCTGTCTCTCTTCCTCTTCCCCTCTCTCTCTCTCTCTTCCCATCTGTCTCTCTTCCTCTTCCCCTCTCTCTCTCTTCCCCTCTGTCTCTCTTCCCCTCTGTCTCTCTTCCACTTCCCCTCTCTCTCTCTTCCACTTCCCCTCTCTCTCTCTCTTCCCCTCTCTCTCTCTCTCTCTCTCTCTTCCCATCTGTCTCTCTTCCTCTTCCCCTCTCTCTCTCTTCCCCTCTGTCTCTCTTCCTCTTCCCCTCTCTCTCTCTCTTCCCCTCTGTCTCTCTTCCACTTCCCCTCTCTCTCTCTTCCACTTCCCCTCTCTCTCTCTCTTCCCCTCTGTCTCTCTTCCTCTTCCCCTCTGTCTCTTTTTCTCTTCCCCTCTGTCTCTCTTCCTCTTCCCCTCTCTCTCTCTCTCTTCCCATCTGTCTCTCTTCCTCTTCCCCTCTCTCTCTCTTCCCCTCTGTCTCTCTTCCCCTCTCTCTCTCTCTTCCCCTCTGTCTCTCTTCCACTTCCCCTCTCTCTCTCTTCCACTTCCCCTCTCTCTCTCTCTTCCCCTCTGTCTCTCTTCCTCTTCCCCTCTGTCTCTCTTTCTCTTCCCCTCTGTCTCTCTTCCTCTTCCCCTCTCTCTCTCTTCCCCTCTGTCTCTCTTCCACTTCCCCTCTCTCTCTCTCTTCCACTTCCCCTCTCTCTCTCTCTTCCCCTCTGTCTCTCTTCCTCTTCCCCTCTGTCTCTCTTTCTCTTCCCCTCTGTCTCTCTTCCTCTTCCCCTCTGTCTCTCTTCCCCTCTCTCTCTCTCTTCCCCTCTGTCTCTCTTCCTCTTCCCCTCTGTCTCTCTTCCTCTTCCCCTCTCTCTCTCTCTTCCCCTCTGTCTCTCTTCCTCTTCCCCTCGCTATCTCGCTCTCTTCCTCTCTCTCTCTTCCCCCCGCTCCCCAGGGAGGTTACTTCCCTGAGCACGTGAAGTCTATGAGCAGTCTGAGATGGCTGAAACTCAACAGGACAGGCCTGTGTTATCTGCCAGAGGAAGTGGCTGCACTGCAGAAACTGGTGAGTACAGACTGTGATGCCGACCCCATTTAGTCCACTGCAGAAACTGGTGAGTTCAGACTGTGATGCCGACCCCATTTAGTCCGCTATAGAAACTGGTGAGTACAGACTGTGATGCCGACCCCATTTAGTCCGCTATAGAAACTGGTGAGTACAGACTGTGATGCCGACCCCATTTAGTCCGCTATAGAAACTGGTGAGTACAGACTGTGATGCCGACCCCATTTAGTCCGCTATAGAAACTGGTGAGTACAGACTGTGATGCCGACCCCATTTAGTCCGCTATAGAAACTGGTGAGTACAGACTGTGATGCCGACCCCATTTAGTCCACTGCAGAAACTGGTGAGTACAGACTGTGATGCCGACCCCATTTAGCCCACTGGTCCATAGGCTGTTGGTCCACTGAGCATTTGTTAGTTGAGCAGTTACAGAATATATATGTTTTCTATGGTGGTGATTGATGCCTGTCTCAGTGGACTGTGGGAATGGCTCACCAGTAGTACATTCACTGTTAATTACCACCCTTTCTCTTCTACAATGTTTGTTTGGTTAGAAGAATAGTAGTAGACCTATAGACTACCTGGCCCCGATTACACATAGTAGTAGACCTATAGACTACCTGATTACACATAGTAGTAGACCTATAGACTACCTGATTACACATAGTAGTAGACCTATAGACTACCTGATTACACATAGTAGTAGACCTATAGACTACCTGATTACACATAGTAGTAGACCTATAGACTACCTGGTTACACATAGTAGTAGACCTATAGACTACCTGATTACACATAGTAGTAGACCTATAGACTACCTGGTTACACATAGTAGTAGACCTATAGACTACCTGGCCCTGATTACACATAGTAGTAGACCTATAGACTACCTGATTACACATAGTAGTAGACCTATAGACTACCTGATTACACATAGTAGTAGACCTATAGACGACCTGATTACACATAGTAGGAGACCTATAGACTACCTGGTTACACATAGTAGTAGACCTATAGACTACCTGATTACACATAGTAGTAGACCTATAGACTACCTGATTACACATAGTAGTAGACCTATAGACTACCTGGTTACACATAGTAGTAGACCTATAGACCACCTGGTTACACATAGTAGTAGACCTATAGACTACCTGATTACACATAGTAGTAGACCTATAGACTACCTGGTTACACATAGTAGTAGACCTATAGACTACCTGATTACACATAGTAGTAGACCTATAGACTACCTGATTACACATAGTAGTAGACCTATAGACTACCTGATTACACATAGTAGTAGACCTATAGACTACCTGATTACACATAGTAGTAGACCTATAGACTACCTGATTACACATAGTAGTAGACCTATAGACTACCTGATTACACATAGTAGTAGACCTATAGACTACCTGATTACACATAGTAGTAGACCTATAGACTACCTGATTACACATAGTAGTAGACCTATAGACTACCTGATTACACATAGTAGTAGACCTATAGACTACCTGATTACACATAGTAGTAGACCTATAGACTACCTGATTACACATAGTAGTAGACCTATAGACTACCTGATTACACATAGTAGTAGACCTATAGACCACCTGGTTACACATAGTAGTAGACCTATAGACTACCTGATTACACATAGTAGTAGACCTATAGACTACCTGGTTACACATAGTAGTA